>NC_091985.1:213125297-213333846 GCF_044704955.1 Pristiophorus japonicus
GTCTATCTTTCTGAATTGTTAAATACCCCTGAATATTTAGTTCCCAGCCTTGGTCACCTTGCAACCACGTCTCTGTAATGGCTATTAGATCATACCCATTTGTATCTATTTGTGCTGTCAACTCATCTATCTTGTTACGAATGCTGCATGCATTCAGATAACAAGCTTTTAATTTTGTCTTTTTACCATTTTTCCCTGCTTTGACCCCACGGTCTGTTACACTCTTATTTTTATACATTCTGTCCCTTCCTGTCACAGTCTGGTTATCATTTCCCCCACCACTACCCTGCTCTATTGCCTTCTCCTTGCTCTTTGACTTTTAAAATTTCTGCTCACCTGAACCTACCCGTCACCCCCCCCCATTATTTAGTTTAAAGGCCTCTTTACAGCCCTAGTTATTCACTTCGCCAGCTCACTAGCACAAGGCTCCTTCAAGTGAAGCCCGTCCCAACGGAACAGCTCCCTCTTGCCCCGGTACTGGTGCCAGTGTCCCATAAATCGAAACCCATTTCTCCCACACCGGTCTTTGAGCCACGTGTTCATCTCTCTGATCTTATTTACCCTATGCACATTTGCTCGTGGCTCGGGTAGTAATCCAGAGATTATTGTCTTTGTGGTTCTGCTTTTGAATTTAGCTCCTAGCTGCTCAAAATCCCTCAGCAGAACCTCTTTCTTTGTTCTACCTATGTCATTGGTCCCTACGTGGAACACGGCAACTGGATCTTCCTCCTCCCACTCTCCAGCCCAGAGGAGATGTCCTTAACACTGGCACTGCACAGGTATCACAGCCTTCGGGACTCACGCTCATGGCTGCAGAGAACAGTATCTATCTCCGAAAATATACTGTTTCCTATCACTACAACATTTCTTTTTACTCCCCCCACTTGAATGGCCTCCTGTACCAAGGCACTCGCTCGTAGTCACACCATCCTGTCCCTAACCATGACCAAATTTGAATTGATGAATCTAAGGGGTGTGACTGCCTCCTGGAACACAGGGTCCAGGTAACTCTCCCCCTCCCTGATGTGTCGCAGTGTCTGCAGCTCGGACTCCAGCTCATCAACGTGGAGCTGAAGTTCCTCGAGCAGCCAACACTTACTGCAGATGTGGTCGCCGTGGACCTCAATGGGGTCAACCAGCTCCCACATGCAGCAGCAGTAACACATTGCTGCCCTGCCATCTCGAATGTATTCAATTAATTAAGTTTTCACATTTTGAAAGTTTAGATTTTTAATCCCAGCTCTTAATTTAAACCAATGCCCAAGAAAAGAGCGAAAAACTGACCAACCAATCACTTATCTGCTTTCCTTTGATGTCACATTTTGAATCTTTTTATTTCTTATCCTCCCAGGTCACTTGGTGCTGTTTCGGCTGTCTGCTCGGCTGACTCACGCCCTTTGTAGGCTTACCGCTGCTCCCACTCTCTCGCCCTTTCCGAAGTCCCGCTGCTCGGCTGACTCACGCCCTTTGTAGGCTTACCGCTGCTCCCACTCTAGCGCTCTTTCCGAAGGGATGGGCGCAAGTAGGTTTTTCCCCTCGTATTGGTTCTCTCACCATCTGCTGCAGGCCCAGTCTAGTAGCTATGTCCTTCAGCACTCGGCCAGCTCAGTCACTAGTGAGCCAGTCTTGATGGACATTGAAGTCCCCCACCCAGAGTACATTCTGTGCACCTTGCTACTCTCAGTGCTTCTTCCAAGTGATGTTCAACATGGAGGAGCACTGATTCATCAGCTGAGGGAGGGCGGTAGGTGGTAATCAGCAGGAGGTTTCCTTGCCCATTCTTGATCTGAAGCCACGAAACTTCATGGGGTCCGGAGTCGGTGTTGAGGACTCCCAGGGCCACACCCTCCTGACTGTATACTACTGTGCCGCCACCGGTGGGACAGGACATACCCAGGGATGGTGATGGAGGAGTCTGGGACATTGGCTGAAAGGTATGATTCTGTGAGTATGACTATGTCCGACTGTTGCTTGACTAGTCTGGGACATCTCTCCCATTTTTGGCAGAAGTCCCCAGATGTTGATGAGAAAGACTGGGCTGGGTGTGCCGTTGTCGGGTCCGTAGCCGGTGCGGAGGTCGATGCCGGGTGGTCCGTCCGGTTTTATTCTTATTGTTTTTCATAGCGGTGGATCAATTGATGAATCAATATGATCTTATTGAATGGTGGAGCAGGCTCGAGGGGCCAAATGGCCTACTCCTGCTTCTAATTCTTATGTGCTTATTCCCGAGCCCAGATCCTGTCTCTATATTAAGAGCAATGGTCCCAACACTGACCCTGGGGGACACCACTGTTTACATCCCTCCAGTCTGAAGAACATCCATTAACCACTACTCTCTGTTTTCTGCCCTTTACCCAACTTCCTCTCCACGCTACCCCACTTCCTTTAATACCATGAGCCTTAATTTGATCAACAAGCCTCCTGTCCGGCACCTTATCAAACACCTTTTGACAATCCATCTACACAACATCCATTGCATTTCCTTTCTCACTGCACTGTGTTATTTCCTGCAATAATCCCTGCTGTCTGTCCTGAATCAATCCATTTCACTACCAAATGTTGCGACATTTACTTCTGTAGCCACAATACCCCGCGCAGGTGTAAAGTGCTCCATCAATGACACCAGGAGCCCAGACACGGGACCAGGATGTGCTCTGAGCAGGCGCAGTGCCAGTGGTGGAGGTGGTCTGAGGCAGAAGAGACGTTCTGCGAGTCGGTAGGAGCTTGTGGGCTCAGCGGAGGAATTGGACCCCTGGGTGGGTTGGGCAGCTTCATAAACACCTGATGTAGGCCTCAGGCCCCGAATATGAGCCTGCAGAATACATGTTTGACTTGTGCTGATAGACCTGACCACTCAGGGTAACTAGCCGAATTCTTGGACAGGATCAGGGCACCTGCGCGGCCATCTTGGTACAGGAGCAGAGGGGAGCTTTAGGGTCCCAGTGACCTCGAGAGAAAATCATTTCCTCATTTATTCTCAGTCTGCACACACAGGATGTAAAACTGAACCCAACCAGAGAAGAGGGAGTGAGAAAACTGCAGATGGAAGAAAGAAATGATGGAGGTGGTGCGATGAGTTTGGATTTCAGCACAGGATGGAGGGAGAGTGTGTGGGATGGGAATTTACAGCTTTGGGGAACAAGAGAGGAAAGAATGTTCCATAGAAACTAGGATTGTCTGTCCTCAGTGCTGACTTTTGTAAACTCCTTTTACAGAATATTAGAAAAAGAGGTTTACAGATGGGAAACTCGAACCAATCACAGTCACTCGATTCACCTGTATATCATCGGCCTTTGACTGTGGAAGGAGAAACGTTTGTCTGTTCTGTCTGTGGGAAAAGATTTCAAACATCAGTGTGACTGGTAAAGCACCGAGACACACACACCCGAGTGAGAGTGTTCCAGTGCACTGCCTGTGGAAAGAGCTTCAACCAGTTACACAGCCTGAAAAACATCGCACCATTCACAGCGGGGATAAACCGTATATTGTTGTGTATGTGGACGAGGCTTCAACTGATCGTCCAACGTGGAGAGACACGAGGACATCCATGCCATGGAGAAACCGTGGGAATGTGGGGACTGTGGGAAGGGATTCAATTGCCCCTCTGCGCTGGAAACTCTTCGACGCCGTCACAACGGAGAGAGGCCGTTCACCTGCCCCGCGTGTGGGAAGGGATTCACTCGTTCATCCCACCTGCTGGTACACGAGCGAATTCACACTGGGGAGAGGCCGTTTACCTGCTCCGTATGTGGGAAGGGATTCACTCAGTCATCCAACCTGCGGATACACCAAAGCATTCACACTGGGGAGTGGCCGTTCACCTGCGAGTGTGGGAAGGGATTCACGCGATCATCCCACCTGCTGGAACGCCAGCGAGTTCACACCGGGGAGAGGCCGTTTACCTGTCTCGTGTGTGGGAAGGGCTTCACTCAGTCATCCATCCTGATGAGACACCAGCAAGCTCACAAGTAACTGCAGGGGTTGGACTCTGCTGATATTATTGCCGTTAATCACATCCAGGACTGAACCCTGTTCACTCGGACCGTTGGGGTTTGTTGCTGCTGGTGTAATTAATCCCTATAACTGGGCTGGAGTTTAATTTTCTGGATATCATAGAATCATAGAATGGTTACAGCACAGAAGGAGGCCTTTCGGACCGTCGAGCTCGTGCCGACTCTCTGCAAGTCCCACTCCCCGCCCTTTCCCTGTGGCCCTGGAAATGCTTTATTTCCGGTACTTATCCAATTCCCTTTTTGAAAGCCACGATTGAATCTGCCTCCACCACCCTTTCAGGCCAAGCATTCCAGATCCTAACCACTCGCTGCTTAAAGAAAGTTATTTCTCATGTCGCCTTTGGTTCTTTTGCCAATCACCTTGAATCTGTGTCCTCTGGTTCTCGACCCTTCGGCCAATGGAAATATTTTCTCACTACTCTGTCCAGATCCCTCATGATTTTAGAGCACCTCTATCAAATCTCCTCTCAACCTTCTCTGTTCTAAGAAGAACAACCCCAGCTTCACCAGTCTATCCATGTAACTGAAGTCCCTCATCCCTGGAATCATTCTTGTAAATCTTTTCTGCACCCTCTGTCAAATAACTGTCAAATAAATCAGCTTTGTTTCCTACATACAGTGAGTCGATTCCTGGATTTCTCCAAGAGCAAATCATGCTTGACAAATCTTCGAGTTTTTTGAGCATGCAACTAGTAGAGTGGGTAAGGAAGAAGCAGTGGATATGGTGTATTTAAAATTTCAAAAGGCTTTTGACAAGGTCCCACACGACATTAGTGTGCAAAATTAAGGCACATGGTATTGGGGGTAATGTATTGATGTGGATAGAGAACTGGTTGGCAGACAGGAAGCAAAGAGTGGGAATAAACATGTCCTTTTCAGAATGGCAGGCAGTGACTAGTGGGGTACCGCAAGGTTCAGTGCGGGGACCCCAGCTATTTACAATATACATTAATGATTTAGACGAAGGAATTGAATGTAATATCTCCAAGTTTGCAGATGACACTAAGCTGGGTGGCAGTGTGAGCTGTGAGGAGGATGCTAAGAGGCTGCAGGGCGACTTGGACAGGTTAGGTGAGTGGGCAAATGCATGGCCGATGCATTGTAATGTGGATAAATGTGAGGTTATCCATTTTGGTGGCAAAAACAGGAAGGCAGATTATTATCTGAATGGTGACAGATTAGTAAAAGGGGAGGTGCAACGAGACCTGGATATCATGGTACATCAGTCATTGAAGGTAGGCATGCAGATACAGCAGGCAGTAAAGAAAGCAAATGGTATGCTGGCCTTCATAGCGAGAGGATTTGAGTATAGGAGCAGAGAGGTCTTACTGCAGTTATACAGGGCCTTGGTGAGGCCACACCTTGAGTATTGTGTGCAGTTTTGGTCTAATCTGAGGAAGGACGTGCTTGCTATTGAGGGAGTGCAGCGAAGGTTCACCAGACTAATTCCCGGGATGGCAGGACTGACATATGAAGAAAGACTGGATCAACTAGGTTTATACTCACTGGAATTTAGAAAAATGTGAGGGGATCTCATAGAAACATATAAATTAGAAACATATAAAATTCTGACGGGACTGGACAGGTTAGATGCAAGAAGAATGTTCCCGATGTTGGGGAAGTCCAGAACCAGAGGTCACAGTCTAATGATAAGGGGCAAGCCATTTAGGACCGAGATGAGGAGAAACTTTTTCACCCAGAGAGTTGTGAAACTGTGGAATTCTCTACCACAGAAAGTTGTTGAGTCCAATTCGATGGATATATTCAAGAGGGCGTTAGATGTGGCCCTTATGGCTAAAGGGATCAGGGAGTATGGAGAGAAAGCAGGAATGGGGTACTGAAGTTGCATGATCAGCCTTGATCATATTGAATGGTGGTGCAGGCTCGAAGGGCCGAATGGCCTACTCCTGCACCTATTTTCTATGTTTCTAATTGATGTCCTGTTACCAACTGTTTCATTTTTGAGCCTTTTCTCCTTTGTAAAAGGAAGACTTGTATTTATAAAATGTTTTTCACGGCCTCTATTTTAGTGATGTTGGTTGAAGGATAAATGTTAGCCAGGACACGGAGGGATATTTTTTCTTCGAAATAACGTCGTGGAATCTTTTGCGCCCACTTGAGAGGTCAGATGGTTCTGATTCTTTTAAAAAATTCGTTCATGGGATCTGGGCGTCGCTGGTAAGGCCAGCATTTATTGCCTATCCATAATTGCCCTTGAGAAGATGGGGGGGGGGAGCCACCTTCTTGAACTGCTGCAGTCTGCCTGGTGAAGGTACTCCCACAGTACTGTTAGGGAAGGAGTTCCAGGATTTTGACTCAGCGACAATGAAGGAACGGCGATATGCTGCCAAATCAGGATTGTGTGTGACTTGGAGGGGAACGGGGATGTGGTGGTGTTCCCATGCGCCTGCTGCCCTTGTAGGTGGTAGAGGTCATGGGTTTGGGAGGTGCTGCCGAAGAAGCCTTGGCGTGTTGCTGCAGTGCATCTTGTGCATGGTAAACACTGCAGCCATGGTACTTTGATGTTGGAGGGAGTGAATGTTTAAGGTGGTGGATGGGGTGCCAATCAAACGGGCTGCTTTGTCCTGGATGGTGTCGAGCTTCTTGAGTGTTGTCGCAGTTGCACTCATCCAGGCAAGTGCAGAGTATTCCATCACACTCCTGACTTGTGCCTTGTAGATGGTGGAAAGGCTCTGGGGAGTCAGGAGGTGAGACACTCACCGCAGAATACCCAGCCTCTGACCTGCTCTTGTTGCCACAGTATTTATGTGGCTGGTCCAGTTAAGTTTCTGGTCAATGGTAACCCCGAGGATGTTGATGGTAAGGGATTCGGCTATGGTAATGCCATTGAATGTTATGGAGTGGTGGTTCGATGCTCGCTTGTTGGAGGTAGTCATTGCCTGGCACTTTTGTGTCGCAAATGTTACTTGCCACTTATCAGCCAAGCCTGAATGTTGTCCAGGTCTTGCTGCATGTGGGCATAGACTGCTCCATTATCTGAGGAGTTGCGAATGGAACTGAACACTGCAGTCATCAGCGAACATCCCCACTTCTGACCTTATGATGGAAGGAAGGTCATTGATTAATCAACTGAAGATGGTTGGGCCTAGGACACTGCCCTGAGGAACTCTTGCAGCGATGTCCTGGGGCTGTGATGATTGACCTCCAGCCACCACAACCATCTTCCTTTGTGCTAGGTATGATTCCAGCCAGTGGAAAGTTTTCCCCCTGATTCCCATTGACTTCAGTTTTACTAGGGATCCTTGAAACACTTGGTCAAATGCTGCCTTGATGTCGAGGGCAGTCACTCCCTCCTCACCTCTGGAATACAGCTCTTTTGTCAATGTTTGGACCAAGGCTGTGATGAGGTGTGGAGCTGAGTGGTCCTGGTGGAACCCAAACTGGGTATCGGTGAGCAGTTATTGGTGAGTAAGTGTTGCTTGATAGCACTGTGGCGACACCTTCCATCACTTTGCTGATGATTGATAATAGACTGATGGGGCGGTAATTGGCCGGACTGGATTTGTCCTGCTTTTTGTGGACAGGACATACCTGGACAGTTTTCCACATTGTCGGATAGATGGCAGTGTTGTAGCTGTACTGGAACAACTTGGCTACAGGCACGGCTAGTTCTGGAGCACAAGTCTTCAGCATAACAGCTGGTATGTTGTCGGAGCCCATAGCCTTTGCTGTATCCAATGCTTTCAGACGTTTCTTGAAATCACGTGGAGTGAATCGAATTGGCTGAAGACTGGCTTCTGTGATAGTGGGGACCTTAGGAGGAGACCGACATGGATTATCCTCTCAGCACTTCTGGCTGAAGATGGTTGTAAACACCAGCCTTTTCTTCTCAGAATATCAAGATGAAGAATCAGTTTGGGTGGAGATAAGAAATAATAAGGGAAATAAATCACTGGTAGGAGTAGTCTATAGGCCCCCTAACAGTAGCTACATTGCAGGACAGCGTATAAATCAACAAAAAATGGAGGCTTGTAAGAAATACTTCAATAATCATGAGTGATTTTAATCCTCATTTTGATTGGACAACTTAAATTGGCAAAGGTAGCCTTGAGAAAGAGTTCATAGAGTGTATTCGGGGTGTTTTCTTCGAACAATACGATGTGGAATCAACTAGAGAGCAGACTATTTTAGATCTGGTAATGTGTAATGTGACTGGATTAATTAATGATCTCATAGTAAAGGATTCTCTTGGGAAGAGTGATCATCACATCGTATAATTTCAAATTCGGTTTGAGGCTGAGAAACTTGGGTCTCGTACTAGTGCCCTGAACTTAAATAAAGGCAATTACAAAGGAAGGGTAAGATGGAAGATGCGCAGTGGCAAACATTTAAGGAGATATTTTATAACTCTCAGCAAAGATATATTCCAGTGAGAAAGAAAGACTCTTGAGAATAATGAACCAGCTATGGCTAACTAAGAAGTAAAGGATGGTATCAGATTGAAAACAAAGGCATACAATGTTGCGAAGATTAGTGGAAGGCCAGAAGATTGGGAACTTTTTAGAAAAGAGCAAAAGAACGACTACAAAAAAAGGGAAAGGAGATAGATTGAGAGTAAACTAGCAAGAACTATAAAAAGAGACAGCAAGAGATTCTACGGGTATATAAAAAGGGAGAGAGTAGCTAAATTGGTCCCTTAGAGGATGAGACTGGGAATTAATGGGAAACGGAAATGGCAGAGAATTTGAACAAATATTTTGTATCGGTCTTCATTGTAGAAGACACTAAAAGCTTCCAAAAAATGGATAATCAAGGGGCTATGGGGAGGGGACAAGGTGGACAAGTCCCCTGGACCTAATGGCCTGCATCCTATGGTATTAAAAGAAGTGGCTACAGAGATGGTGGCTGCATTGGTTGTAATCTGCCAAAAATCCCTGGATCCTGGAGAGGTCACAGTGGATTGGAAAACAGCAAATGTAATTCCCCTATTTAAGAAAGGAGGGAGACAGAAAGCAGGAAACTGTTAGCCTAACATCAGTAATTGGGAAAATGCTGGAGTCCATTATTGAGGAAATAGCAGCAGGACATTTAGAAGATCATGGTACAGTCAAGCAGAGTCAGCATGGTTTTATGAAATGGAAATTATGTTTGACAAATTTATTGGTGTTCTTTGAGGATGTAGCGAATAGAGTGAATAAAGGGGAACCAGTAGATGTCGTGTATTTGGATTTCGAGAAGGCATTCGATAAGGTGCCACATAAAAGGTTACTGCGCAAGATAAGAGCTCATGGGTTTTGGGTTAATTTATTAGCATGGATAGAGGTTTGGCTAACTAACAGAAAACAAAGAGTCGGGATAAATGGGTCATTTTCATGTTGGCAAACTAACTAGTGGGGTGTCACAGGGATCAGTGCTGAGATCTCAACTATTTACAATCGATATTAATGACTTGGATGAAGGGACCGAGAGTAATGTAGCTTAATTTGCTGATGATACAAAGATAGGTGGGAAAGCAAGTTGTGAGGAGGACGCAAATAATCTACAAAGGAATATATACAAGCTAAGTGAGTGAGCAAAAATTTGGGAGATGGAGTATAATGTGGGAAAATGTGAGGTTATCCACTTTGGTAGGAAAAATATAAAAGCAAATTATTATTTAAATGGGGAGAGATTAGAAAATGCTGCAATACAGAGGGATCTGCGGGTCCTTGTACATGAAACACAAAAAGTTGGCATGCAGGTGCAGCAAGTAATTAAGAAGGCCTTTATTACAAGGGGGATGGAATATAAAAGTAAGGAAGACCTGATACAACTGTACCGGGTGTTGTGACACCACACCTGGAGTACTGCGTACAGTTTTGGTCTCTGCATTGGAGGCAGTTCAGAGACGGTTCTCGAGGTTGATTCGTGAGATGAGGGGGTTGTCTTATGAAGAAAGGTTGAGCAGGTTGGGCATATATTCATTGGAGTTTAGAACAATGAGAGATGATCTTATTGAAACATATAAGATTCTGAGGGGACTTGACAGGGTAGATGCAGAGAGGATTTTTCCCCTCGGGGAATCTAAAACTAGGGGGCATAGTTTCAGAATAAGGTCCCCTATTTAAAATGGAGATGAGGAATTTCTTCTCTGAGGATCTTGAATCTTTGGAATTCTCTACCCCAGAGAGCTGTGGAGGCTGGGTCATTGAATTTATTTAATCAATCCCACACTGACATGCAGTACCTGAGAGTGACGGGCAGTGTCTATCCTATACTCCCCTGCCCATCTCACACTCCATGATTAACCCCACTGTTCGAACTACAATCGGCTGAGCGCCTGCACCTGCTTTTAATGGATGTTTAGAGTTTCAGCCGGACCAATAAAATACTTCGCGATGGTTTTAGTTGAACATAAACATGGTGCTGAGGTGTCATTGTCGAATTTAAAATAGTTTCTACTGAATGATTGTCACTTGTTGCAGGACTTGCTTTCAGCCAGGAGATGGCACCAACCTCTAATAGTTTGGAGTGTGCGGATTGTGTCCACACATCCGGACCGCCGTGAGTCTGGTGCTCCCTGAGGAGCTGGTCAAGCACGGGGTGACCAAGTACTCCAGCTCCAAGTAAATCTCCACAATTTACTGACAAAAAAAAGCAGAAAATAGAACGGTTCTTTTAAGAGCCACCCACAACCTTTCTGATGGAGCTGCCAGTTTAATGCATTGAATTTGTCAGTTTATTCATTCCAGCTAACGTCCTTTCAGGTGTGGTGCCAGAGGACTGGAGGATTGCTAATGCGATACCCTTTGTTTAAGAAGGGAGAATGAGATAGGCCGAATAATTACAGGCCAGTCAGTCTGACCTCGGTGATGGGAATATTATTGGAAAAAATTCTGAGGGACAGGATAAACCTTCATTTAGAAAGACACGGATTAAGGGCAGCCAGCACGGATTTGTAAATGGAAGGTCGTGTCTGGCTAACTTGATTGAATTTTTGAGGAGGTAACAAGGGTCGATGAGGATAGTGTGTTTGTTGTGTAAATGGATTTTAGCAAGACTTTTGATAAGGTCCCACATGGCAGACTGGTCACGAAAGTAAAAGCCTTTGGGATCCAGGGAAAAGTGGTAAATTGGATGCAAAATTGGCTAAAAGGCAGGAAGCAGAGGGTAATGGTTGATGGCTGTTTTTGTGACTGGAAGGCTGTTTCCAGTGGGGTTCCGCAAGACTAAGTACTAGGTCACTTGCTTTTTGTGGTATACATCAATGATCTAGACTTGAATATCGGGGGTATGATTAAGAAGTTTGCAGATGATACTAAACTCTACTGTGTGGTTGATAATGAAGAAGAAAGCTGTAGACTGCAGGAAGATATCAATCAACTGATCAGGTGAGCACAACAGTGGCAAATGGAATTCCATCCAGAGCAGTGTGAAGTAATGCATTTGGGTAGGGCTAACAAGGAAAGGGAATACACATTAAATGGTAGGTCACTGAAAAGTGTAGAGGAACAAAGGGACCTGGGAGTGCATGTCCACAAATCCCTGAAGCTGGCAGGCCAGGTAGATAAGGTGGATAAAAAGGCATACGGAATGCTTGCCTTTATTAGCCGAGGCATAGAATACTTGAGCAGGGGTGGGGTTATGCTTGAACTGTATAAAATACTAGTTAAGCCACAGTTAGAGTACTACGTGCAGTTCTGGTCACCGCATTACAGGAAGGATGTGATTGCACTGGAGAGGGTACAGAGGAGATTTACGAGGATGTTGCCGGGAGTGAAGAATCTTCACTATGAGGATAGATTGGATAAGCTGGGTTTTGTTTTCCTTGGAACAGAGGAGACTGAGGGGAGACCTCATTGAGGTGTGTAAAATTATGAGGGGTCTAGATATAGTGAATAGAAAGGGTCTATTTCCCTGAGCAGAGGGGTCAACAACCAGGTGCATAAATTTAAAGTAATTGGTAGAAGGTTTTGAGGGGCGATGTCTCCACCCAGAGGGTGTTGGGGGTCTGGAGCTCACTGCCTGAAAGGGTGGCAGAGGCAGAAACCTTCACCACGTTTTAAAAAGCACTTGAGGCGCTGTAACCTGCGGACCTAGAGCTGGGAAGTGGGATTTGGCTGGATGGCCTCCTGTTGGCTGCCATGGGGGTGCGGACGAGACTGTCATCCATCTCCTTCGGGATTGCCCCTTTGCAAGGCAGGTCTGGAAGGAGATGCAGTGGTTGCTGTCGAGGTTCATCCCAAGCAGCTCCATAATACAGGACTCTGTGCTCTACGGGCTGTTCCCAGGGACACACACTGAGACAGACATCACCTGCTGCTGGAGGGCCATCAACTCGGTGAAAGATGCACTTTGGTCTTGCCGAAACTTGCTGGTTTTCCAGAGCAAGGAGATGTCCACGTCTGCGTGTTGCAGACTGGCGCAATCCAAGATCCAGGACTACGTGCTGAGGGACGCACTAAAAATTGGTGCAGTCACCGCAAAGGTGGGGAAGAGCCACAGTTTAAAGCCCTTTCGCCACGGAAAACCCAGGGGTTGGAATCAGTATAAAACTCCCCTTGGGCTGTACTTGTAAACTTTTTGTATACATAGAGCACCATGAGCTGAACAAACCTATATAGTGCCATGTATAATGAAAGTTCTGTTTAGTAATGTATGTTGCAAAGAAATGTAACTGTACCCTCACCCATTCCGTGTACCGTATAGTGCCACTAGTAAAGTAATTTGATTACTGTATTACAATGTATCCTGGATTGTACTGAAATGTACCTCGAAATGTAAAGCAAGCAAATGGATTGAACGGAACTGCCGTTAGCATCCAACTGTATTGTATGGAATTGCTGACCGCATCCAAATGTACTGAACTGCCTTCCAATGTATAGTGGAAATTTTTACATGAATAAAGTATATTTTGAAATTTAAAAAAAAGCATGGACATGGCCTCCTTTCGTGCTGTAAATTTCCATGATTCTATGTGCGTCAATCTGGTGAGAAAATGATCAGAAAAATAGTCAAACTGCCCCAGGGTCACGTTGTTCAGCCGCCGAATCCATAGAGCTGTGACCATTTTGCGCTTGGCGTGTTCAGTGTAGGTGACCACATCCCTGATCACATTCTCCAGGAAAACCTTCAGCACCCCGCGGGTCTCCTCGTAGATCAGGCCCGAGATCCGCTTGACACCGCCACGGCGAGCCAGGCTGGTTTGGTGATGCCCTGGATGTTATCACGGAGCACTATACAGTGACGTTTGGCTCTGCCTTTACCCAATCCTTTGCCTCCTTTACCTAGGCCAGACATGATGATTCTTCACAGGAACATAAACTGAATGATAAACTCTCGCCATCCAGATGTGTTTATGAAGCCAGCCCAGACCTGGCTGAGAAAGGCAGAGTGTGAGAGAGGCAAGGAGGAACCAGAATCAGGGTGACAGGTTGGGCAGAGACAGTGGCCTCTGAGCTTCCAGAACCGCCTCCAGGCTTCACGCTCCAGCATTAAAATACTTGCCTGCTCCTCCCCCGCACCCTCTCCCTGCCCAGTGTTTAAACCGACGGGAAGGGCCCATGCGAGCTCCCTCCCCCAGCTCTGCCAGCGGCTGCTGTTTCCTCTGTACTGGGCTGATGATCGTTGAACACATCAGGGAGCGGAGATATCCTGGGCCCGAGTAAGGGAGCAAACAGCAGCCTCCTTACAGCAACTCATCGCATTGAGACTGTCCGCAAATGGGATTTGTGTCGGGGTATCGGGGGCTGTTTGTAAGAGGCAGAGTGGAGCAGGAACAGTTCGGGAATATGGAATGAGTGGGGGAGGGGAGCGGAGATATCCCAGGCTGTGTGTATACAGTGAAAGGTAACAGAGAAAGTAAATCACCTCACTCTTTCAAATCATTGCTGGTTTCTTTCATCAAACCAGTTGTGAATCTTACTGATTCAGTCCCAATCTCACTGTGTCTGTTCTTCTTGGACATTGAACAGTGGAAACACAACCTGATAATGAGGATGTGAGGAGTGTCACAAAGTGCATCTATTGCAGGCAGCAGGACAGAAATGTGAAAGTGGACATTTCAAATTCGGTAATTTTGTTTCGGTGCGTTGAGTTCCCCAGAACCATGTTGAAGGTGATTGAGAGATGCATTGGCTCTCCCTCAGATACATCAGGATCTGGACTCTGTGACATTCTGTTGACTGCACAGGTACTTAACTTGGCTCCAATAGACTGAGAACAATTGTTGTACAGCCCAGGTACCTGTGGTTATAATCCAGAAAGCGATTCAGAATTTTACAGGTAGTCCTTTGGGAGTGGAAGATATACACCTCGATTATATCAATCGAGTGATCCCATTCATGGACCAGTGCTGGGTTTGTATTGTGTCTGGATGCTGATAACTTTCTATTGAACCGTCCTACACACCAATAAGGTCAGACAAGGACACTGTTTGTATCACGGTTTCTTCTCGCCAGATACTTTATTATAAACATATACATTCATTACAACTTTATTTTATATTCTCCCCATCAGTTGTCCATATCATAACTAATATTTTTCTGGTATTATTCTCAAAGGAAAATACTTCATTGAGCCAGTATAAATGTGATATTTTCTCCACACAAGGAAAGTGCAGGCAGCTCCTTTTCGCACACAGTAAGTACATTATCACTCACAGAGCGCAGAGACAGAGAACTGACTTCAATCCTGTTATCACAGGCAGCAGAAGCTGTCAGTCCAACAGTGATCCGAAGTGGCTGAATTACATTGTGAATCTTACAGCCACATGGAGCGGTAGGATCAAATGCTGTTTCACCATTGAAACAGATCACATTCATATACCAGATACTGAAATATACAGAATAAAACCCACGCTTGCACACCAGAAACTGATAGGTATAGATTAAAACCCACATATATAGACCAGAAACTGACAGGTGCAGATTAAACCACACACTTTTTATCAGAAACTGATGGTTACAGATTAAACCCACACTCATAGACCAGAAACTGACAGGTACAGATTAAACCACACACTTTTTACCAGAAACTGATGGTTACAGATTAAACCCCACTCGTATACCAGAAACTGACAGCTATGGGATAAAACCGATACTCAAATGCCAGAAACTGACGGGTATAGATTAATCCCCACTCTCACATATCAGAGACTGAAAGGTACATCTTAAAACCACTCTCACATACCAGAAACTGACAGGTAGAGAATATCACCACTCTCACATACCAGAAACTAATAGGTACAGATGAAAGTCCACAATCATAGACCAGAAATTGACAGGTACAGATTCAACCCATCCTCATATACCAGAAACTGACAGGTACAGATTAAACCCCACACTCATATACCAGAAACTGACAGGTACACGTTAAACCCACACTCATATACCAGAAATGATAGGTACATGTTCAACCCACACTCATATACCAGAAACTGACAGGTACAGGTAAAACCCACACTCATATACCAGAAACTGACAAGTACCGAATAAGATATACATACATATTCCAGAAATTGACAAGACCAAATTAAAACACAATCACATACCGGAAACTGACAGGTATAGAATAAACCCACACTCACATACCAGAGTTGGGCAGGTAATAAAATATAAACTCATATACCAGAAACTGAATAAAATACACACTCGCATACCAGAAACTGGTAGCTACAGATTAAACCCCACATTCGCATACTAGAGATTGAAACGTATAAAATAAAATACACACTCACATCATAAACTGACAGTTGCATAAAAAAAGCCTGCACTCACATACCAGAGACTGAGGTACAGAATACAGTACACATTAATATATCAAACTGACAGGTACAGAAGAAACATGCACTCATATACCGGAAACTGACAGGTACAAAATAGTAACCCACACTCACATATAAGATACTGACCAGTACAGATTACACCCTACACTCATATACCAGAAACTGACAGGTATAGATTAAAATACCCACTCGCATATTAGAATCTGATATGTACAGATTACACCCCACACTCACATACCAGACACTGACAGGTACAGGATAAAACCTACACTCACATATCATATACTGACAGGTACAGGATAAAACCTACACTCACATATCAGATACTGAAACATACAGATTAAACCCACACACATATGCCAGAAACCGACAGTTACAGAATAAATCCCACAGTCATACCAGAAATTGACAGGTACAGATTAACCCCACACTCATAAACCAGAAACTGACACGTATAGATTAAACCTCACATTCACATACCAAAAACTGACAGGTAGATATTAAACCCACACTCATATACCAGAACCGATCAGGTACAGAATAAAATCCACACTCATATACCAGCTGATAGGTGCAGATTAACCCCACACTCACATACCAGATACTAACGGGTACAGAATAAACACCATACGCAAATATTAGAGACTGACAGGTACAGATTAAAACACACAATTACATAACCAAAACTGAGAGGTACAGAATAACCGCCACAATCATATACCAGTAACTGACAGGTACAGATTAAATAGCACACTCATATACCAGTGATAGACGGGTAACCTGAGACTCCCCGCAGTGTAACAACCCAGAATGAGTTCTTACAGAGTTATGAAACCCAATATCCCAGTATTGCCCATCCCTAATTGCCCTTGAGAAGGTGGTGGTGGTGAGCCAGCTTTCTGAAACATTTTTTTCCCAAAAATATACATTATTCATATAAAATTTTCACAATACACTGGAAAATAGCTCAATACCTTGCAGTCAGCAATTCCATACAATTCGTTTGGATGCTGACAGCAGTTCCATACAATGCACTAGCGTGCATTTCATTTCAAGATACACTTTAGTGCAATCCGTAAATCATGTTACATGTAGTACTGGAGCAGATAGGAACAGGTTTACATTACATTCGAGGATACATTTTGTTGTGTATCTGTAAAGCATACACTCCCATGTTCCGCCACCAGGGGGTGCATCCCCTGAAGTCTGAAGGGATCCCAGCATCCCTTGGGAGCACTGTATATAAGCCGGCCCCTAATGCCTGTTCCTCACTCTGGAGTGTCTTAATAAAGACTGAGGTCACTGTTACTTTAACCTCCCTGTGTGCAGTCTCATCTGTGTCAGGAACACAACAACTGGCGACGAGTATACAAATCCAACACAAAGATGCAGCAAACTGAGAGCATCCTGGAGAAGTCTTCGGAGAGTGAGGACTGGGAAGCCTATGTCAAACGGCTAGACCAGTACTTTGTAGCCAACGAGCTGAACGGAGAAGAAAGCGCTGCAAAAAGGAGAGCGGTTCTCCTCACGCTCTGTGGGGCACCGACCTACAGCCTCATGAAGAATCTTCTGGCTCTGGTGAAACCCACAGATAAGTCGTATAAGGAGCTGTGTACACTGGTTCAGGAGCATCTTAACCCGAGGGAGAGTGTGCTGAGGGCAAGGTATCGGTTCTACACATGCCAGCGATCTGAAGGTCAGGAAGTGGCGAGCTACGTCGCTGAGCTAAGGTGACTTGCAGGACAATGTGAGTTTGATGGCTACGTGGAGCAAATGCTCAGAGACTTTTTTGTACAGGGCATTAGCCACGAGACTATTCTACAAAAACTTTTTACTGTAGAGACACCAACCCTCAGTAAGGCCATTGCGATAGCACAGGCGTTTATGTCCACCGGTGATAACACCAAACAGATCTCTCAGCACACAAGTGCTAGCAATGTTCATAAATTAATTGGAACTGTGTTTGCAAACAGAAATGTAAAGGGCAGAAACCACGAGTCTGCAACTGCCAGCAGACATCAGGTGACCCAGATGACTCAGTGTCCCCAACAAAGGATGAATGCAAGGCAATTCACACCTTGTTGACGTTGTGGAGGCTTCCATTCAGCCTATTCATGCTTCAAAGGGTATGTTTGCAAGAGCTGTGGAACAATGGGGCACCTCCAATGAGCTTGCAGACGAGCTGCAAGCTCTGCAAAACCTGCTAACCACCACGCGGAAGAGGAAGATCGGTCCATGGTGGATCAGAGCAATTTCGAGCCTCAGAGAAAGGAGGCAGATGTTGAAGTACATGGGGTGCACACATTTTTGACAAAATGTCCACCTATAATGCTAAATGTAAAATTGAATGGCTTACCCGTAGCCATGGAACTGGACACTGGCGCTAGCCAATCCGTCATTAGTAAAAATATGTTTGAGAGACTGTGGTGCAACAAGGCATGCAGACCAGCCCTGAGCCCCACCCACATGAAACTGAAAACGTACACCAAAGAGCTTATCAGTGTCCTGGGCAGCACCATGGTCAAGGTCACCTATGAGGGCATGGTGCACAAACTGCCACTCTGGATTGTCCCGGGCAATGGCCCCACACTGCTTGGAAGGAGCTGGCTGGGCAAAATCCGCTGGAACTGGGATGACATCCGAGTGCGATCACATGTCGATGAGGCCTCATGTACCCAGGATCTTAACAAATTTCCTTCCCTTTTTGAGCCAGGCATTGGAAACTTTTCCGGGGCAAAGGTGCGGATCCACTTGGTCCCAGAGCCACGGCCCATTCACCACAAGGTATGAGCAGTACCTCACATGATGAGGGAGAGAGTGGAAATCGAGCTGGACAGGCTGCAATGTGAGGGCATCATCTCCCCAGTGGAATTCAGCGAGTGGGCCAGCCCGATTGTTCCAGTACTTAAAAGTGATGGCATGGTCAGGATTTGCGGCGATTATAAAGTAACTATTAATCGTTTCTCGCTACAGGACCAATACCCGCTATCTAAGGCAGACAACCTATTTGCGACGCTGGCAGGAGGCAAGATGTTCACCAAGCTCGACCTGACTTCAGCCTACATGACGCAGGAGCTGGAGGAGTCTTCGAAGGGCCTCACCTGCATCAACATGCACAAGGGACTGTTCATCTACAACAAATGCCCATTTGAAATTCAATCGGCTGCAGCGATCTTCCAGAGAAACATGGAGAGCCTACTCAAGTCGGTACCACGCACGGCAGTTTTTCAGGACGACATATTGGTCACGGGTTGGGACACCGTCGAGCACCTACAAAACCTGGAGGAGGTCCTCCAGTGACTGGATCGCATAGGGCTGCGGCTGAAGAGGTCCGAAATGCATCTTCATGGCAACAGAAGTGGAGTTTTTGGGGAGAAAAATTGCGGCAGATAGCATTCGGCCCACAGACGCCAAGACAGAGGCTATCAGGAACGCGCCCAGGCCACAGAACATCTCGGAGCGGCGGTCGTTCCTGGGACTCCTCAACCATTTTGGTAACTTCCTACCGGGGTTAAGCACCCTCTTAGAGCCCCTACATGTGTTATTGCATAAAGTGAGAACTGGGTATGGGGAAAAAAACAAGTAATTGCTTTTGAGAAATCCAACAAGCTACTTGTATTGTATAACCCATGTAAAAGACTTGTGCTAGCATATAATGCATTGTCGTACGGCGTCGGGTGTGTATTACAACAAGCTAACATTGCGGGGAAGTTGCAACTTGTCGCCTATGCCTCTAGGAGCTTGTCTAAGGCTGAGAGGTCCTACAGCATTATTGAGAAAGAGGCATTGGCACGTGTGTTCGGGGTAAAGAAAATGCATCAGTACCTGTTTGGCCTCAAATTTGAGCTGGAAACCGATCACAAACCCCTCATATCCCTGTTCGCTGAAAACAAGGAAATAAATACTAATGCCTCAGCCCGCATACAAAGGTGGGCACTCACGCTATCAGCGTATAACTATACCAGACGCCACAGGCCAGGCACTGAGAACTGCGCGGATGCTCTCAGTCGGCTACCATTGCCCACCAAGGGGGTGGAAATGGCGCAGCCTGCAAACTTGTTGATGGTGGCGCAGCCCGCAGACTTGTTGATGGTCATGGAAGCGTTTGAAAATGAAAAATCATCTGTCATGGCCCGGCAGATTAGGACTTGGACCAGCCAAGATCCTCTGATGTCCCTAGTAAAAAAACTATACTGCATGGGAGCTGGGCCAGCATCCCCGTTGAAATGCAACAGCTAATGAAGCCGTTCCAGCAGCGAAAGGATGAGCTGTACATTCAGGCAGACTGCCTGTTGTGGGGTAACCGCGTAGTGCTACCCAAAAAGGGCAGGGAGACGTTCATCTCGGATCTCCACAGCACACACCCGGGTATAGTAATGATGAAAGCGATAGCCAGATCCCACGTGTGGTGGCCCGGTATCGACTCTGACTTTGAGTCCTGTGTACGGCAATGCAGCGTGTGTGCTCAGTTGAGCAACGCGCCCAGAGAGGCACCACTAAGTTTGTAGTCCTGGCCCTCCAGACCATGGTCAAGGATCCATGTGGGCCTCTATCTTGGCAAAATGTTCCTGGTGGTGGTGGATGCTTTTTCAAAATGGATTGAATGTGAAATAATGTCGGAAAGCACTGTCACTGCCACCATTGAAAGCCTGAAGGCCATGTTTGCCACCCACGGACTGCCTGACATACTGGTCAGTGACAACGGGACATGTTTCACCAGTGCCGAATTTAAAGAATTCATGACCCGCAATGGGATCAAACATGTCAGCTCGGCCCCGTTTAAACCAGCCTCAAATGTGCAGGCAGAGCAGGCAGTACAAACAATCAAACAGAGCCTCAAACGAGTCACAGAAGGCTCACTCCAAACCCGCCTGACCTGAGTACTGCTCAGCTACTGCACGAGACCCCACTTGCTCACAGGGGTGCCCCCAGCTGAGCTAGTCATGAAAAGGACACTTAAAACCAGACTCTCGCTGGTTCACCCCAACCTGCATGATCAGGTAGAGAGCAGGCGGCAGCAACAAAATGTAAATGATGGTCGCGCCACTGTGTCATGGGAAATTGATGTGAATGACCCGGTGTATGTGCTAAACTATGGACATGGTCCCAAGTGGATTGCGGACATGGTGATAGCTAAAGAAGGGAGCAGTTGTTTGTAGTCAACTAGACAATGGACAAATTTGCAGAAAGCACCTGGACCAAACGAGGGTGCGGTTCACAGACTGCCCTGAATAGCCCACAGCAGACACCATCTTTTTCGAGCCCACAGCACACATCCAAAGGATCGACGACACCACCCCGGACCAGGAAATCGAACCCATCACGCCCAACAGCCCAGCAAGGCCAGGCTCCCCTAGCAGCCCTGCAGGGCCAACAACATGCCAGCCCAGCGAGGGCACAGCCAACAATCCAGAACAGACATTTGTACCGAGGTGGTCCACCAGGGAAAGAAAGGCTCCCGACCGCCTCACCTTGTAAATAGTTTTCATTTTGACTTTGGTGAAGAGTGATGGTGTGTATCTGTAAAGCATGCACTCCCATGTTCCGCCACCAGGGGGTGCATCCCCTGAAGTCCCAAGGGATCCCAGCATCCCTTGGGAGCACTGTATATAAGCCGGCCCCTAAGGCCTGTTCCTCACTCTGGAGTGTCTTAATAAAGACTGAGGTCACTGTTACTTTAACCTCCCTGTGCGCAGTCTCATCTGTGTTAGGAACACAATACATTTCAATACCGATCACGAATCACGTTACATGTAGCACTATACAGATGAAAGCAGTACACGGAACGGATGAGAATATATTTACATTTCTTTACAAGTTACTAAACAGTGCAGAGACTTTCATTATACATGGCACAACACAGGGGTTTTTCAGTACATGGTGCTTTATGTATACAAGCAGATTAACAAGTACAGCCCGACCAGGAGAAAGCCTTTGACAGGATATCGCACACGTACCTGATGGACGTGCTCTCCAAAATGGGGTTTGGGGCGGGTATCCGCAATTGGGTCAAACTGCTCTACACAGACATCAGTAGTGCAGTCCTAATCAATGGGTGGGAAACTCAAAGCTTTCCAATCAGATCTGGAGTCAGGCAAGGCTGCCCTCTCTCAGCTGTCTTGTTTGTGTGCTGTATCGAGCCCTTTGCCGAGTCCATCAGGAAGGATGCGGGCATTGGAGGGGTGACGATCACAGGCAGCGGAGGTGCTCAGGTCAAGACCTCCCTGTACATGGACGACATCGCCGTTTTTTGCTCGGATTCGCAGTCGGTCCGCAGATTGCTCACAATCTGCGACCAGTTTGAACTGGTTTCGGGAGCAAAGGTCAATCGCAGCAAGAGCGAGGCCATGCTCTTTGGCAACTGGACCGACCGAGCCTCCATTCCCTTCACCGTCAAGCCAGATTTCCTGAAAGTGTTGGGAATGTGGTTCGGAGCGGACGGGGCGTGCGCCAAAAACTGGGACGAGCATATCGCCAAGGTCAAACAAAAACTGGGATGGGGGAAGATGCGCTTCCTCTCCATGGCAGGAAAGACCCTGGTCATCAAAGTGAGGTGCTCTCGGGTTTGCTGCACGTGGCACAGGTCTGGCCCATCTCTCGCTCCTGTGCCGCGGCAGTCACCCGGGCCATCTTCCACTTTGTCTGGAGGTCCAAAATGGACCGTGTCCGCAGAGACACGATGTACAAATCTCTGGACAGTGGAGGAAAGGATGTTCCGAACGTGGCCCTCATCTTGAAGGCCACCTTTGAGTGCGGCTGCATCAAGCTGTGCACAGACCCCCAGTACGCAAACACCAAGTGTCACTACGTGCTGAGGTTCTATCTGTCCCCGGTGTTGCGAAGGATGGGCCTGTCCACGCTGCCGCAAAACGTCCGCACCAGTTGGACCATGCCTGTCAACCTGTCCTTCGTGCAAAAGTTTTTCACAAAAAACCCGTTTGACCACAAGGCTATAAAACAGTGGTCAGCACGTAAGGTCCTGGATGCCCTATGAAAGAAGGAGAGGGTGGACCCTGTCGGGTGGTTCCCTGAGCGGACTGTCAAACGCGTTTGGCAGAACATCTCATCGCCAGAGCTTTCACACAAGCACCATGACGTAGCTTGGTTGGCCTTACCTGTCAGAGCGTTCATGCACAGCCGACATATCATCAACATGGCACGCTGCCCCTGAGTCGGCTGCGGGGCGGATGAGACTGTCACCCATCTCTTTCAGGATTGCGCCTTCGCAAGGCAGGTTTGGAAAGAGATGCAGTGGTTGCTGTCGAGGTTCATCCCAAGCAGCTCCATAACACAGGACTCTGTGCTCTACGGGCTGTTCCCAGGGACACACACCGAGACAGACATCACCTGCTGCTGGAGGGCCATCAACTTGGTCAAAGATGCTCTTTGGTCTTGCCGAAACTTGCTGGTCTTCCAGAGCAAGGAGATGTCCATGTCTGCGTGTTGCAGACTGGCGCAATCCAAGATCCAGGATTACGTGCTGAGGGACGCACTTAAAATTGGTGCAGTCGCCGCAAAGGCACGGTGGGGAAGGGCCACAGTTTAAAGCCCTTCTGCCACGTTAAACCCGAGGGCAGGAATCAGTATAAAACTCCAATCGGGCTGTATTTGTAATTTACTTTTTGTGTAAACACCTATGTAGTGCCATGTACAATGCAAGGTCTGTTGCGAAATGCATGTTGAAAAGAAAAAAAAATGTAAATGTACCGTCACCCATTCCGTGTACTGTATAGTGACACATGAAATGTAATTTGTTTGAATGTACTACAATGTATCCCGTATTGGACTGAATTGCACTTGAACTGGAAAACAAGGAAATGTAATGAACGGAACTGCCGTCAGCACCCAAATAATAATGTATGGGATTGCTGACCGCAGCCAAAGATATTGAAATGCCTTTGAATGTACTGTACAGATTTTTTTATGAATAAAGTATATTTTGAAATTTTTAAAAAAAGTACAGCCCGAGGGGGGTCTGGTTCCGTTCCCTGGGTTTACCATGGTGAAAGGGCCTTAAACTGTGGCTCTTGCCCATCATGCCTTTGCGGCGACTGCACCAATGTTTAGTGCGTCCCTCAGCATGTACTCCTGGACCTTGGATTGCGCCAGTCTGCAACATTCAGCCATGGAAATCTCCTTGCTCTGGAAGACAAGCAAGTTTCGGGAAGACCAAAGTGAGTCTTTCACCGAGTTGATGGCTCTCCAGCAGCAGATGATGTCTGTCTCGGTGTGTCCCTGGGAACAGTCTGCAGAACATAAAGTCCTGTGTTACGGAGCTGCTTGGGATGAACCTCGACAGCAACCACTGCACCTTGCAAAGGGGCAATCCCAAAGGAGATGGATGACAGTCTTGTCCGCACCACAGCCGACTCGGGGGCAGAGTGCCATGTCTCTGAAACCCTGGCTGTGCGTAAAGGATCTGACGGGTAGGGCCCTTCTCACCGCTAACCAAGCTACGTCTTGGTGCTTGTGTGAAAGCTCTGGCGATGAGACATTCTGCCAAACGAGTTCGACAGTCTGTTCGGGGAACCGTCCGACAGGATCCATCATCTCCTTCTTTTGTAGGGCGCCCAGGACCTTGCGTGCCGACCACTGCTTTATGGCCTTGTGGTCCAACTGGTTGGAACGTTCCGCAGCAGCCTGGCCAGACCCATCCTTCACAACACCGGGGACAGATAGAATCTCAGCACGTACTGACATTTGGTGTTTGGGTACAAAGGGACTGTGCACAGCTTGATGCAGCCACACACAAAGGTGGCCATCAGGATGAGGGTCACGTTCAGAACATCCTTTCCCTCCTTGTCCAGAGATTTGTACATCATGTCTCTGCGGACACGGTCCATTTTCAATCTCCAGACGAAATGGAAGATGGCTCGGGTGACTACCATGGCACAAGAGTGGGGTATGGGCCAGACCTCCACCACATACAACAACACCGAGAGCATCTCACTCCTGACCAGGTTATTTCCTGCAATGGAGAGTGAGCGCAGCTTCCACTATCCCAGTTTATGTTTCGATACATTCCTTCCAGTTTTTGACGCATGCCCCGTCCGCTCCGAACCATATCTCCAAAACCTTCAGGTAATCTGACTTCATGGTGAAAGGAATAAAGGATCGGTCGGACCAGCTTCCAAAGAACATGGCCTCGCTTTTGCTGCGATTTACCTTCGCTCCCGAGGCCAGTTCAAACTGGTCACAGATTGTGAGCAATCCACGGACCGACAGTGGATCCAAGCAAAAGACGGTAACGTCGTCCATGTACAGGGAGGTCTTGACCTGAGCGCCTCCGCTGCCTGGGATTGTCACCCCACCCCAAAGCCCGCATCCTTCCTGATGGACTTGGCAAAGGGCTCAATACAGCACACAAACAAGACAGAGGAGAGGAGATAGCCTTGCCTGACTCCTGACCAGATCGGAAAGCTTTCAGTTTCCCACCCATTGATTGGAACTGTGCTACTGATGTCGGTGTAGAGCAGTTGGATCCAATTGCGGATACCCTCCCCAAACCCCATCTTGGAGAGCACGTCCATCAGGTACGTGTGCGATATCCTTTCAAAGGCCTTCTCCTGGTGCCATTTTTTATTTTATTTCAAAATATACTTTATTCATATAAAAATTTGCACAGTACATTCGAAAGCAGTTTAGTACATTTGGATGCGGTCAGCAATTCCATACATTACAGTTGGATGCTGACTGCAGTTCCGTTCAATACATTACTTTACATTTCAAGGTACAATTCATACAATCCAGAATACATTGTGGTACGTTCATCAAGTTACATTACATGTGTCATCATACAGTACACAGTAAGGGTACAGTTACATTTGTTTCCAACATGCATTACGCAACAGAACTTGCATTGTACATGGCACTACATAGGTGTTTGCAGATCATGGTGCTCTATGTATACAAAAGGTTTACCATTGCAGCCCGAGGGGGTTTTTATACTGATTCCATCCCCTGGGTTTATCGTGGCGAAAGGGCTTTAAACTGTGGCCCTTCCCCACCGTGCCTTTGCGGCGACTGCACCAATTTTTAGTGCGTCCCTCAGCACGTAGTCATGGATCTTAGATTGCGCCAGTCTGCAACACGCAGACGTGGACATCTCCTTGCTCTGGAAGACCAGTGTTAGATCTCTTAATTTCCAATGAAATACGAACTCCGATGGTAGTTTTAACTTTTTAATCTTGGCAGAGAGCAACAAACTGCTGGCTGATTGCCAGTTTCTTTGTCTTACTGAGACACATGGTCAAAATGGCTGTATTTATGCCTGGATCAATTTGCAGAAAAGAACTCGCCTTCTTTGACCTTATTGGCTCAATTGAAATCTTTTAACGTTTTATTGGCTCGCTACCCAAGGTCCAAAAATGTCAAGTTGATTGATGAGTTAATGCAACATGCTGAGCAGCATGTAGCAGCCTTGACTTGGGGGTCTGTGAATTTTCACGGTCTGTCTAAATGAGCCTGCTTGAATACTCTATCAATCCCCCCTTTGATTCTTTCACAAACTGAATCATAAAACATCAGGTATCACTGGTTAAACATTCTACAAAATAATTTCATACATTTTCGCGAAAAGTAATTGTCCTTATTAAATTTCAGCTTCAGTTACGGGTGCTCGTTTAACGTGTGAAGCGTGGATCCAGGCTTTCTTTTCTTGGACTGTAACAGCTGCCTGGGTGGTCAATAACACTTGATAAGGTCCCTCCCACTTGGCACCCAAAGGTTCTTTATGCAACTTTTTCACATACACCCAGACTCTCGGGATGATGTCGTGTCCTCCTTCGGGTGGATTACCCCAAGCTGCCGATACCTGTCGGGGAAACAGAACTAATAGCATTGGTTAAGTTCTGACAGTATGATAACAAAGTGTCACTCATTAAGTGAACATCAGCTTTCCGTAAATCGATAGTTCCTGACAGCGACATGGGTCTTCCTGTTATAATTTCAAATGGACTTAGACCTGTAGTTCTGTTCGGGGTTGCCCTAATGCTACATAGCACTATTGGTAGTGCCTGGGGCCATGGTGTTGCTTCTTGGTGATATTTGGCAAGCCGTTGTTTCAGAGTTTGATTCATTCGTTCTACTTGTCCTGATGATTGTGGATGATAAGGACAGTGTAAATCCCACGTAATGTTCAGTAACCTGCAAACTTCTTGGCAGACAGCACCTGTGAAGTGTGTTCCCTGATCTGAGTCAATGCTACTCGGGACTCCCCATCGGGGAATGTAATCCTTACACAAGACCTTTGCAGTGTGATTGGCTGTGGCTCTTTTAGTTGGGACAGCTTCTACCCATCTAGAGAATCTGTCGACCATGACAAGAATGTTAGTGTATCCTTGGCATGAAGGAAGAGATATATAATCAATCTGCAGATGCTGGAATGGTCCGACAGGGGCAGGGGGCCTCAGTTGGGGCATTACCGTGATGGGTCCAGAATTATTTTTCTGGCAGACCACACAGCGGTCTGTTACCAGCTGAGCATGTTTTTTAAATCCCCGACTCCACCAGCTTTTCTGGAACCGTGCCGTCATCTGTTGTGAGGCCAAGTGTCCCCACGAGTGGATCTGTTGGGCTAAAATAGGCATAAGCGCTTGTGGCGCGACTGGCTTGTCGGTAACTCTTTGTCTCCAGACACCATCTTCGCATAGCTTAATTCCTGCCTCAATCCATGTCCATTTTTCCTCTCGGGAGCACTCGCCTTGCATTGTTTGAAGGTCTCGTGTCAGAGTCCTGAGTGCTTTCAATCTGCACATCTGTGTTGGTTCTTCTGGAGGAACGCCCTGTGAGGCGGCATCTATAGCTGCCTGGTCGGCTAGGGTATTTCCCTGTGCTTCTGTGGTATTTTTCTTGGTATGGGCCTTACACTTCAGGATGGACACTTCCTGAGGTAATTGTATGGCCTCCAGTAAGTCTCGGACTTCTTTTCCATTTCGGATAGGTGTACCAGCAGCAGTGACGAATCCTCTTTTCCGCCATAACATACCAAAGTCATGAGCGACTCCAAAAGCATAACGCGAATCTGTGTAGACATTAGCTGTCTGTCCTTCTGCTATTCGACATGCTTCTGATAGGGCCCGTAACTCGGCCTGTTGTGCTGACGTTCCTGAGGGTAAACATCCTTTTGCCACTACCTCATATAAGGTTGTAACTGCCCATCCTGCTTTTCTGGTACCATTGTCAACAAAGGAGGAACCATCTGTAAACAGGATGAGGTCTGGGTTGTGCAGAGGCTCCTCTGCTGCTAAGGCTGCTTCTTCTGTTTCTTTTAAAATCTCCACGCAGTCATGCTCTTCACATTCTCCCCCCTCTTGCTCCCTCGATTCTGACATCGGGAGCATAGTTGCGGGATTAACCGGGCTGGACCGGACGATATGGAGATTAGGAGCTTCCAAAACTGCTGTCCAGCGGGTCCATCTTGCTGCCGTCACCTGAGACATTCTATTCATAGACAGCAAAGCATGTACGGTGTGGGGACACTTGACAATCAGCTTTTGGTTGAGGACTAGACCCGCAGTGGTCATTACCGCTCGACATGTAGCTTCCATGGCCCTTAGGCAACTTCCCCATCCGAGGGCTACCACATCCAGTTTTGCCGAATAATAGCCAATAGGTCTTTGCTGATCCCCATGTTCTTGTGTCAGTATAGCTGTCATATATCCTTCTTTCTCATGAACAAACAGGGTAAATGGCTTACCACTGTCGGGGATTCCCTGAGCCGGTGCCAAACACAAAGCCTTTTTCAAACTCAGGAAGGCCTCTTGCTGTTCTTTAGTGAGGGTGATGGCTTCTTTAGAGGCACGTTTCCCCTTTAAAATATCATTCAGTGGCTGAGCAAGCTGTGTGAAGGAGTCAATCCAATTTCTGTTAAAGTTACACAATCCCAAAAAAGACCTTAGTCCCTGAATAGTGGTGGGTTTTTTAGCAGCCTGAATGGCTGCAGTTCTATCCTGGGTAAGTTCTCTCTTTCCTTGTGAAATCTTTTGTCCCAGGTATACAACCTCTTCTTGGACTAGTTGTGCTTTTTCGATGCTGGCTTTATGTCCTTTCAGCCGAAGGTGATCCAGCAAAGCTCGTAAATCTTGTTCATGCTTTTCTTCCGTGTTTGAAGCTAGCAGGATATCGTCTACATATTGGATGACTGTGGATGACAGGGGAGGTAATTCTCGCAAATGGCTTTGTAAAGCCATGTGGAATACCGTAGGGTTGTTGTGGAAACCCTGCGGTAACCGGGTCCAAGTATACTGTTGTCCTTGGACAGTGAAAGCAAACCACTGTCGAACCTCCGGTGCCAGAGGCACCGACCAAAATCCATTGGCCATATCTATAACCGAGAAATATTTATGTTCCGGTTTGAGGGCATTAAAAATGGTGGAGGGATCTGCGACCAAAGGAGCTTTTTGATCAATACACTGGTTAGCTTTCCGAGAATCGACAGTCAAACGCCAAGTCTCATTAGATTTCTGTACCGGCCACATGGGGCTATTGGAGGAGCTATGCGTTTTAATAAGCACCCCTTGTTTCTCCAATTGCTGAATAACCGGTAAGATTCCCGCGATGGCAGTTGGACTGATGGGATACTGTTTAGTGCATGGAGGCTTGGTCCCTGTAAATGACGCAGGCTCCATCTGGAGTAGGCCACAATCTTTCTTATCTTTAGCCCATATCGGCTGTTCCTTCAATTCTTCTTTCTTCAAAGTTCTAATTGACCATGTCACCTGACCATCCTCGAAATGCAACGATGAATCTATTTGGATTAGAACATCCATTCCCAAAAGGGGTTGATCTACTGGGCCTATCCAGACCGGCGTGGTTAGTTCATGTGGACCCAGCCCTATAAGTACCGGTGTTGTCCTTTTAATTTCCATTTTATAGCCCCCAACTCCATGGGCTGTACGTGCCCTACCATCCAACGGCAAAAAGTCTCCATATTGTCGGGGTAAGCATGTTAATTCCGCCCCTGTGTCTAAAAGACAGTCCACATCCTTATCGCCCACCCTCACAGTTATATATAGCCCATCTCCCCTTTGTTGTATTAGTGCGAGGAGGGGGGGCCAGGGTGGGCTCTAATCGTTTTTTGCTATCCCAAGTAACTCCTTCTGTTGTTGTATTGTCAGTCGCTTAAATGCTTCTATGAGGTCGTTATCTTGTGACAAGCCTGGTTTGTTGGCTGAATTGTATCCCTGGCTGCGTCCTCTTCCCCAGCCACGACCTTGCTGTTTTGCCCTGCACGTCTTGGCTCAGTGACCTTCTTTCCCACAATAATGACATTTTCCGGATAATTTTCCTAATGACTGTTAATCGGAATCCTGGGATTTCCATCCCATAGCCTGTACAGCTCAGACTTTAGCTCCCATATCCTGATCTAATTGGTTACATCGATCCACCAATGCTGCAAAGGTAGTTCCTCTACCTTCCCAGTCCGGTAACACTACCTTAAGCATTTTGGACAGTTCTGGCTTTAGACCTGCCACGAAAGCTGCTTTCAGGGGTCCAAACACTTGTTTATCCATTTCCTCATCCGTATTATTCATACCCGAATGTTCTAGCCACGTGCATCTAAACCGCTCGTCATACTCCAGGACCTCCTCTGTTCCTTTCTGTTGGCAGGCTGCAATTTTTCCCCAGTCTGTCTTAGCTGGACTGAAGGCTTGCAGCCAGTGTTTAATCGCCTCCCATCCTGCATCTAATTCTTGCTCATTCTGCCCCAAAACTTCATCTACCTTGTCGTGCAATTTTCTTCCCTCTGTTTTTGGCACCATTTTGGTCAAAATTTGCACTCCGTCTCAGGGATGAAGTTGATATATATTTCTTAAGCGGTCCAATTGGTCCCACATTTTTACTCCCCCTTTCTTTGGATTGGGCAATTCCTTGGACCATTTATCAATTTTCTCTGGGTCTGCCGGATCATGAACTAAGTATTCTTCGTACACCCTTCTCTTTGTTTTTTTGGTTCCGCCCTCATCCGCAGTCTCTTCTGATTTGCCTACAACTCATCTTTTTTTAAATGGGGCAAAGCGCACCCCTAATTCTTCATCATCCTCCGACACTGTATTGTCGGAGGATTCAGAAACCGTATCTATTCCTCGGTCGTGTCTTCGGGTTTGCGCTTTTAATCTTAATACAGGTTTTAGATAAGTTGAATTGTTGCTCTATGTATTCTTTCAACTGTTAGAGAATTAAATCTAAAAAAAACATCAGGTGGTGCCTGCCCACCTTTAACAGTTGTAGGCAATTCTTTGCCCTTATCTCCTGCCGCCATTTCTTTACTAGGGTCGCGAGTCGTAGGCCTGCTAGCCGATCAATAGGTCGGTGATTAATTAACTAACACACCGCCGAAGTTTAGACGTCTATGGGACCTCGAGCCAACTACCAACCGGAGGGTTCGCAAACCGGAGGCTTTCGGAATCGCGTAGAAAGAGAGGCGAATTTAGACTTTTGACCGAGGACTTTTTTTAAAAAGAGGAGTCCTTACCTCAATATATAGGTCCGATGTCCAAAATTCAGTTTCTTTCCTCAGCGATCCTGTTCGCAGCGCCAAAATTGTTAGATCTCTTAATTTCCAATAAAATACGAACTCCGATGGTAGTTTTAACTTTTTAATCTTGGCAGAGAGCAACAAACTGCTGGCTGATTGCCAATTTCTTTGTCTTACTGAGACGCATGGTCAAAATGGCTGTATTTATGCCTGGATCAATTTACAGAAAAGAACTCACCTTCTTTGACCTTATTGGCTCAATTGAAAGTCTTTTAATGTTTTATTGGCTCGCTACCCAAGGTCCGAAAATGTCAAGTTGATTGATGAGTTAATGCAACATGCCGAACTGCATGTAGCAGCCTTGACTTGGGGGTCTGTGAATTTTCACAGTCTGTCTAAATGAGCCTGTTTGAATACTCTATCAACCAGCAAGTTTCGGCAAGACCAAAGAGCGTCTTTCACCAAGTTGATGGCCCTCCAGCAGCAGATGATTTCTGTCTCGGTGTGTGTCCCTGGGAACAGCCTGTAGAGCACAGAGTCCTGTGTTACGGAGCTGCTCGGGATGAACCTCGACAGCAACCACTGCATCTCTTTCCAAACCTGCCTTGCGAAGGCGCAATCCTGAAGGAGATGGGTGACCGTCTCGTCCGCCCCGCAGCCGACTTGGGGGCATCGTGCCGTGTTGCTGAGACGTCGGCTGTGCATGAATGCTCTGACGGGTAAGGCTTGTGTGCTTGTGTGAAAGCTCTGGCGATGAGACGTTCTGCCAAACAAGTTCGACAGTCTGCTCAGGGAACCACCCGACAGGGTCCACCCTCTCCTTCTTTCGTAGGGCGTCCAGGACCTTACGTGCTGACCACTGTTTTATGGCTTTGTGGTCAAACGGGTTTTTTGTGAAAAACTTTTCCTTGAAGGACAGGTGAACAGGCATGGTCCAACTGGTGGGGGCGTTTCGCGGCAGCATGGCCAGGCCCATCCTTCGCAACACCGGGAACAGGTAGAACCTCAGCATGTAGTGCCACTTGGTGTTTGCGTACTGGGGGTCTCCCTCTCCCCCTTCTGCTTGTAGCTGAGGGTGATGATGCCTTTCCTCATTGATTCTGACATACTGCCAGCCAGAAGCATATCCTCGTACACTTCCAGCAGGTCTGGGCCCATCCAGTCCCACAGAGCCGAATACAACTCGACCGGTAAGCCTTCGCTTCCGGGAGTTTTACTTGTCGCAAGGGACTGAAGGGCCTTTGTCATCTCGTCCAGAGTTAATGGGTGGTCCAGATTCTCCCGCTTGCTGTCATCTAGGACCTCCGTGATAGACGGCAGGAACGACTGGGAGGCCGTGTGGTCTGTGGGCTTGACATCATACAGCCTGGCATAGAAGGATTTGCTGATCCTCAACCTATCTGGCTGCGAAAACGTAACAGAACTGTCTTCTTCCTTTAGGCTGGTGATCACAGAGCTCCCCCTGTGTACCTTTTGGAAGAAGAAGCGCGAACACGTGTCACCCTGCTCGATGGAGCGGACTCTGGAGCGGAAAATGATTTTGGAGGACTCTGAGCCAAAGAGCAAGGCTTGCTGGCCCTTCACCTCTTCGAGTTCCTCCGCGACATCGACTCCCATCCCCTGCAACAGGAGCAGGTTTTGCATGCTCTTCTGGAGTTGGGACAATTCCCTCTGTCTCCCTCTCGCCTCCTGAACACCTTTGAGGATGAAGAACCTCTTGATGTTTGTCTTGATTGTTTCCCACCAGTGTATCGGGGAATCGCAAAAGGATTTTACGGTTCTCCAACCTTTGTAATCCCTCTTGAGTTCCTCCACGTTTTCCAGAGTCAACAGTTTCACGTTCAGCTTCCATATCCCTCTGCCAAATTTCTGGTTTTCCTGTGGGCAACAGTTGGCCAGTAGGAGGCAGTGGTCAGAGAAGAACACCGGTGTGACATCGGTGGATCTGACCTTGAGCGTGTGGGACACAAACAGGAAGTCTATTCTGGAACGGACGGACCCGTCTGGTCTCGACCAGGTGTATCTGCGCGGTGCTCCGTCTGCAGGGTTGCTGAAGATGTCGCACAGCTTGGTGTCTTTTACAGCATCCATCAGGAGTCTGGACGTGGTGTCCAGCTTGAATGTCGGCTCTGCTGGATCGTCCAGCCGCATTGATGATGCAGTTGAAGTCACCACCCAGAATGACCGGCCTGGACGTCACCAGCAGCAGTGGGAGCTGCTGGAAGAGGGCCAGCCGCTCGCTTCTGAGAGGCGAGGCAGACACGTTAATTAGCCTTAAAGGGGAATTTTTGTACATTACATCTGCTACGAGGAGACGGACGCCCACCACCTCCTTAACTTCAGTGATGGTGAAGTGGCCTTCCCGCAGCAGAATGCCTAGGCTGAAGACCAGCTGTCGTTGCCTCCTGACCATATGGATGGATGACCACTGCCGGTAACTGCTGAAGTGCAGCAGCCTGCATTCCTGCAAGAACAGCAGGTCTGCTTTGACCTTGGCGAGGTACCCCAAGGTGGAAACACATCATGTAGTGGATTTTACGCTACGCACGTTAATAGATGCAATTTTTAAATCCATGTTTAAGTTACAGGTTACAGTTCAAAACATTTACATTTCTAATAAACTGTCCTTTACGTTGGAGACCTGTCCAGTGGCTGGTTCCTGCAAACATAGATTTGCAATGTAAAAGTCTACTTCACCTGGGCTGGCATACCGGTCTTTTTTTTTATTTCAAAATATACTTTATTCATATAAATATTTGTACAGTACATTCAAAAGCAGTTCAGTACATTTAGCTGCGGTCAGCAATCCCATACACTACATTTGGGTGCTGACGGCAGTTCCGTTTGATACATTTCCTTGCTTTTCATTTCAAGTACAATTTGGAACAATACGGGATACATTGTAGTACATTCAACAAGTTACATTACATGTGTCACTATACAGTACACAGAATGGGTGATGGTACATTTACATTTTTTCTTTTCAATGTGCATTACGAAACAGACCTTGCATTGTACATGGCACTACATAGGTGTTTACAGATCATGGTGCTCCATGTACACAAAAAGGAAGATACAAGTACGGCCCGAGGGGAGTTTTGAAATGATTCCTGCCCCCGGGTTTACCGTGGCAGAATGGCTTTAAACTGTGGCCCCTCCCCACCGTGCCTTTGTGCCGGCTGCACCAATTTTAAGTGCGTCCCTCAGCATGTAATCCTGGATCTTGGATTGCGCCAGTCTGCATCACGCAGACGTGGACATCTCCTTGCTCTGGAAGACCAGCAAGTTTCGGCAGACCAAAGAGTGTCTTTGACCGAGTTGATGGCCCTCCAGCAGCAGGTGATGTCTGCCTCGGTGTGTGTCCCTGGGAACAGCCCATAGAGCACAGAGTCTTGTGTTCCGGAGGTGCTTGGGATGAACCTCGACAGCAACCACTGCATCTCTTTCCAAACCTGTCTTGCGAAGGCGCAATCCTGAAGGAGATGGGTGACAGTCTCGTCCGCCCCGCAGCCGACTCGGGGGCACCGTGCCGTGTTGCTGAGACGTCGGCTGCGCATGAACGCTCTGATGGGTAAGGCCCTCCTCACCGCCAACCAAGTTACGTCATGGTGCTTGTTTTTTTTTAATTTCAAAATATACTTTATTCATTAAAAAATCTGTACAGTACATTCAAAGGCATTTCAATACATTTAGCTGCGGTCAGCAATCCCATACACTATTATTTGGGTGCTGACGGCAGTTCCGTTTGTTACATTTCCTTGTTTTCCAGTTCAAGTGCAATTCGGTCCAATATGGGATACCTTGTAGTACATGCAAACAAATTACATTTCATGTGTCACTATACAGTACACAGAATGGGTGACGGTACATTTACATTTTTTTTTCTTTTCAACATGCATTTCGCAACAGACCTTGCATTGTACATGGCACTACATAGGTGTTTACAGATCATGGTGCTCCATGTACACAAAAAGTAAATTACAAATACGGCCCGAGGGGAGTTTTATACTGATTCCTGCCCCCGGGTTTTCCATGGCAGAAGGGTTTTAAACTGTGGTCCTTCCCCACCGTGCCTTTGTGGTGACTGCACCAATTTTAAGTGCGTCCCTCAGCACTGGATCTTGGATTGCGCCAGTCTGCAACACGCAGACATGGACATCTCCTTGCTCTGTAGAACCAGCAAGTTTCGGCAAGACCAAAGAGCGTCTTTGACCGAGTTGATGGCCCTCCAGCAGCAGGTGATGTCTGTCTCGGTGTGTGTCCCTGGGAACAGCCCGTAGAGCATCGAGTCCTGTGTTACGGAGCTGCTTGGGATGAACCTCGACAGCAACCAATGCATCTCTTTCCAAACCTGCCTTGCGAAGGCACAATCCTGAAAGAGATGGGTGACAGTCTCGTCCGCCCCGCAACCGATTCAGGGGCAGCGTGCCGTGTTGATGATATGTCGGCTGTACATGAACGCTCTGACAGGTAAGGCCCTCCTCACCGCCAACCAAGCTATGTCATGGTGCTTGTGTGAAAGCTCTGGCGATGAGATATTCTGCCAAACGAGTTCGACCGTCCGCTCAGGGAACCACCCGACAGGATCCACCCTCTCCTTCTTTCGTAGGGCATCCAGGACCTTACGTGCTGACAACTGTTTTATGGCCTTGTGGTCAGAGGGTTTTTTTGTGAAAAACTTTTCCACGAAGGACAGGTGGACAGACAACAATGGGGACAGGTAGAAACTCAGCACGTAGTGACACTTGGTGTTTGCATACTGGGGGTCTGTGCACAGCTTGATGCAGCCGCACACAAAGCTGGCCATCAGGATGAGGGCCACGTTCGGAACATCCTTTCCTCCACTGTCCAGAGATTTGTACATGTGTCTCTGCGGACACGTTCCATTTTGGACCTCCAGACAAAGTGGAAGACAGCCTGGGTGACTGCCGCGGCACAGGAGCGAGAGATGGGCCAGACCTGTGCCATGTGCAGCAAACCCAAGAGCACCTCACTCCTGATGACCAGGTTTTTTCCTGCCATGGAGAGGAAGCGCAGCTTCCACTATCCCAGTTTTTGCTTCACTTTGGCGATACGCTCTTCCCAGGTTTTGGGAACCATATTCCCAACACCTTCAGGTAATCTGGCTTAACGGTGAAGGGGATAAAGGATCGGTCGGCCCAGTTGCCAAAGAACATGGCCTCGCTTTTGCTGCGATTGACCTTCGCTCCCAAGGCCAGTTCAAACTGGTCGCAGATTGTGAGCAATCTGCGGACCGACTGTGGATCCGAGCAAAAGATGGCCATGTCATCCACGTACAGGGAGGTCTTGACCTGAGCGCCTCCGCTGCCTGGAATCATCACCCCTCTAATGCCCGCATCCTTCCTGATGGACCCGGCAAAGGGCTCGATACAACACACAAACAAGACAGACGAGAGAGGACAGCCTTGCCTGACTCCAGATCTGATCAGAAAGCTTTCAGTTTCCCACCCGTTGATTAGAACTGCGCTACAGTTATACAGGGTATTGGTGAGACCACACCTGGAATACTGCGTGCAGTTTTGATTTCCATATTTACGAAAGGATATACTTGCTTTGGAGGCAGTTCAGAGAAGGTTCAATAGGTTGATTCCAGAGATGAGGGGGTTGACTTATTTGGAAAGGTTGAGTAGGTTGGGCCTCTACTCATTGGAATTCAGAAGAATGAGAGGTGATGTTATCGAAACATATAAAATTATGAGGGGGCTTGACAAGGTGGATGCAGAGAGGATGTTTCCACTGATGGGGGAGACTAGAACTAGAGAACTAGGGCATAATCTTAGAATAAGGGGCCGCCCATTTAAACAAAGATCAGAAGGAATTTCTTCTCTCAGAGGCTTATAAATCTGGAACTTGCTGCCTCGGAGAGCTGTTGAAGTTGGGACATTGAATAAATTTAAGACAGAAATAGACAATTTTTTTGAGTGATAAGGGGTTATGGGGAGCGGGCGGGGAAGTGGAGCTGAGTCCATGATCAGATCAGCCATGATCTTATTGAATGGCGGAGCAGGCTCGAAGAGCCGTATTACCTACTCCTATTTCTTATGTTTAGCTCTGTCAAGCCCGTGTGGTGGCTGGTGTACAAAGACCACTACACGTGAAAACAATCCACACACAGGCATCTTCCCACGCTCCAAGATTTAGTTCGGGATCTGGAGTTTTACGATTCTTCTGAAAGCTGGCGACCCCCAGGTGGGCAAGTTAACTACCACAAACAAGTGCTTTACTACGACATTCACAACTACAACAAGTAAATAACCAAATCATCAGTAGTTATCGCAACCTGTATAAAGCCACACCTACTACATAATGCAAAGATCAATCTGTTTTTGAACAATAAGACAGCCCCATTAAAGCAGGGCCTCGAAAAATTAATTAAAACTCTGAATGTTACTCTCCACGGGAATCTTTAGTAAAAGGCGAAAGATTTATACGATCTGAAGAGAAACCAGAATATACTGATTATTCCGGCGCAGCTCCTCGCCCCCAAGCGACGGCTTGCCTCTTTAACGTTGGGCTGAGCCGCTAGAACTAACTTCTAGAAAAGATATATTACCACAAATCAATACAGCGCGAGGGAAAGTAACTGGAAACTTCAGTGTCCGTGAAAATCAGTTAAACCTGAAGTTTATTTTAGTTTCTTGCTAAGTATTATGTAGAACATTGTGGGTATGTAAATGAGCTTGAGCTTTGTGCGGGCTGGGTTTACAATGACGTGTCCAATTCTTTGGTACAACTTTACTTCGGGTTTTTATTCTCTCTCGGTGTGTTTGAAGCTTAAGGTAAACATTTTGGATCAGTGCGGTTTCTGCTCGTGAGCAAACGTGTTTTAGTTCATACAGGAAGTCATTAACACAATGAGAGCAGACACAGAGCTCAGAGCCGTGCACTGTCCACGTCTAGTATCCATTTCACTGATTTCAATGATATAAACCAGACTTGTTGATGTATTGGTCTGAATACTTTTTTAAAATTTCAAAATATACTTTATTCATATAAAAATTTGTACAGTACATTCAAAAGCAGTTCAGTACATTTAGCTGCGGTCAGCAATCCCATACACTACATTTGCGTGCTGACGGCAGTTCCGTTCGATACATTTCTTTGCACTGTTTTTTTTTATTTCAAAATATACTTTATTAATAAAAAAAATATCTGTACAGTATATTCAAAGGCATTTCAATACATTTAGCTGCGGTCAGCAATCCCATACACTATTATTTGGGTGCTGACGGCAGTTCCGTTCGTTACATTTCCTTGTTTTCCAGTTCAAGTGCAATTCGGTCCAATACGGGATACATTGTAGTACATTCAAACAAATTACATTTCATGTGTCACTATACAGGACACGGAATGGGTGATGGTACATTTACATTTTTCTTTTCAACATGCATTTCGCAACAGACCTTGCATTGTACCTGGCACTACATAGGTGTTTACAGATCATGGCGCTCCATGTACACAAAAAGTAAATTACAAATACAGCCCGAGGGGGGTTTTATACTGATTCCTGCCCCCAGCTTTTCCGTGGCAGAAGGGCTTTAAACTGTGGCCCTTCCCTACCGTGCCTTTGCGGCGACTGCATCAATTTTAAGTGCGTCCCTCAGCACGTAATCCTGGAACTTGGATTGCGCCAGTCTGCAACACGCAGACATGGTCATCTCCTTGCTCTGGAAAACCAGCAAGTTTCGGCAAGACCAAAGAGTGTCTTTGACCGAGTTGATGGCCCTCCAGCAGCAGGTGATGTCTGTCTCGGTGTGTGTCCCTGGGAACAGCCCGTAGAGCACAGAGTCCTGTGTTATGGAGCTGCTTGGGATGAACCTCGACAGCAACCACTGCATCTCTTTCCAAACCTGCCTTGCAAAAGCGCAATCCTGAAGGAGATGCATGACAGTCTCGTCCGCCATTTCCTTGCAATGGTCGTCCTCTACCGTGGGAGTGTTTCCACCCGGGGACTGGTGCAGTGTTGTCAGAAAGTCCGATATGTCCTCTGCACTGTCCTCGCCAGGTGTTGGTGGTTCCCTCTTTTCATCAGTCGCAGTGATCTCGAGCTGGTGTGCTGCGATCGCTGCGTCGCTCCTGGTATTCCGGAGGTGGGTGTGCTGGGCACTTCATTGCTCCCGTTATCCCGGAGCTGGTCTGTGTTGGTCGCTTCTTTGCTCCCGGTGTTCCGGAGCTCGTGTGCGCTGGGTGCTTCACTGCTCCCGGGTTTCCGGAGCGGGGCTGTGCTGGTCATTTCACTGCTCCCGGTCACCTGTGGCTGTGGGTTGGCGTATTGCCTCTTGTTCTGGTGGCGGTAGTGAGGGGCTTTGTCTCGCCTTTCATCATCAGACGAGCTGCCGTCGCTGCTGTCTGTTGTGGACGTTAGCTGCCTCTTCCCTTTCATTTCCGCAGGGGCCCTTGCTTGCCTGTTCTCCTTACGCTAGCAGGCCTTTTTCTTGACGGTCTCCCATCCCGCTTCATCATCTGCTGTCTCCTCATTCCTGGACTCGGTGCGCTGGGGGAGAGCTTCACTGCTGGGTGCTGGTGTCTCGCAGCTCGTCGTAGCAGGCTTCTCTTCCTCCCTGACTTGTTCCGAGTCCACGAGGGCGATTGCTTCTTTGCTCAGGGCACTGGTCGGGGGGAGGGTGTAGGTCTCCTCTGGAACATTGTGTTCCTCAGCTTCCTCCTCCTCTGGTGCAATGTTCTTTGCTGCCTGTGCATAGCTGAAGCTGTGTTTGGGGCAGTTTTTGTAAAGGTGCCCAGCCAGACCACAGAGGTTGCAGCACTTGGTCTCCTTACAGTCCTTTGTCTGTTGGCCTTTGTTCTTGCAGTTTCGGCAGATGACAGTTTTGCAGCTTGCCGCCACATGGCCTGCCTTCCCGCAGGTCCGGCACACGTTGGGTTGGCCAGCGTACACCATGTAGCCCCGAATTCCTCCGATGGCAAAGCTGGAGGGGGGGTGCAGGATGGTTTTGCTGGCATCCACTTTCATGGTGACCTGGATCTGGCGATGGTCCAAATCCCGTGCAAGTCTTTCAGGTCGCTGGTGCCACTGCAGGTAGTGAAGGAACTCCCATAGTACTGTTAGGGAGGGAGTTACATGATTTTGACCCAGCGCCGATGAAGGAACGGCGATATATTTCCAAGTCAGGATGGTGTGTTACTTGGAGGGGTACTTGGAGGTAATGGTGTTCCCAATCGCCTACTGACCTTGTCCTTCTAGGTGGTAGAGGTTGTGGGTTTGGGAGGTGCTGCCAAAGAAGCCTTGGTGAATTGCTGCAGTGCATCTTGTAGATGGTACACATGACAGCCACAGTATGTCGGTGATGGAGGGAGTGAATGTTTAAGGTGGTGGATGGGATGCCAATCAAACAGGTTGCTTTGCCCTGGATAGTTTCGAGCTTCTTGAGTGTTGTTGCAGCTGCACTCATCCAGGCAAGTGGAGAGCATTCCATCACACTCCTGACTTGTGCCTTGTAGATGGTGTAAAGGCTTTGGGAAGTCAGGAGGTGAGACACTTGCCGCAGAATGCCCAGCCTCTGACCGGCTCTTGTTGCCCACATTATTTATTTGGCTGGTCCATTTAAATTTCTGGTCAATGGACTCCTAGGATGCTTATGGTGGGGAATTCGGCGATGGTAATGCCATTGAATGTCATGGGATGATGGTTAGACTCTGGCTTGTTGGAGATAGCACTTGTGTGGTGTGAATGTTACTTACCACTTATCAGCCCAAGCCTGAATCTCATCCAGATCTTGCTGCATGTGGGTATGGACTGCTTCATTATTGGAATAGTTGCGAATGGCATTGAACACTGTGCAGTCATCAGCAAACATTCCCACTTCTGATCTTATGATGGTCATAGGGAAGGTCATTGATGAAGCAGCTCAAGATGATTGGGCCTAGGGCACTGCCCTGAGAAACCCCTGCAGCTATCTCCTGGGGCTGTGATAATTGTGTCGCAGGCCCAATCTGGCAGCTATGTCCTTCAGGACTCAATCAATCCTTGCTACTCTCAGTGCTTCTTTCAAGTGGTGTTCAATATAGTGGGGTACTGATTCACCAGCTGAGGGAGAGTGGTAGGTAGTAATCAGTAGGAGGTTTCCTTGCCCATGCTTAGCCTTTCTTTCCCTGGTGGACTGCCTCAGTATAAATGTCTGTTCTGGTGTGTTGGCTGTGCCCTCGCTGGGCTGGCATGTTGTTGGCCCTGCAGGGCTGCTAGGTGAGCCTGGCCTTGCTGGGCTGTTAGGTGACCCTGGCCTTGCTGGGCTGTTGGGCATGATGGATTCGATTTTCTGGTCTGGCGTGTAGTCATTGATCCTTTGGGTGTGTGTTGTGGGCTTGAAAAAGGTGATGTCTGCTGTGGGTTGTTCAGGGCAGTCTGTGAACTGCAGCCACGTTTGGTCCAGATGCTTTCTGCAAATTTGTCCATTGTCTAGTTTGACTACAAACACCCTACTCCTTTCATAGCTATCACCGTGCCCGCGATTCACTTGGGACCATGTCCATAGTTTAGCACATACACAGGGTCATTCAGATCAATTTCCAGTGACACAGTGGCACGACCATCGTTTACATTTTGTTGCTGCCGCCTGCTCTCTACCTGATCATGCAGGTTGGGGTGAACCAGCGAGAGTCTGGTTTTAAGTGTCCTTTTCATGAGTAGCTCAGCCGGGGGCATGCCTATGAGCGAGTGGGGTCTTGTGCGGTAGCTGAGCAGTATTCAGGACAGGCGGGTTTGGAGTGAGCCTTCTGTTACTCATTTAAGGCTCTGTTTGATTGTTTGCACTGCCTGCTCTGCCTGCCCATTGGAGGCTGGTTTAAACGGAGCCGAGGTGATATGTTTGATCCCATTGCGGGTCATGAATTCTTTAAATTCGGCACTGGTAAAACATGGCCCGTTGTCACTGACCAGTATGTCAGGCAGGCCGTGGGTGGCAAACATGGCCCTCAGGCTTTCGAGGGTGGTGGTGATGGTGTTTCCCGACATTATTTCACATTCAATCCATTTTGAAAAAGCATCCACCACCACCAGGAACATTTTACCGAGAAACGGGCCCGCATAGTCGACATGGATCCTTGACCAAGGTCTGGAGGGCCTGGACCACAAACTTAGTGGTGACTCTCTGGGCACGTTGCTCAACTGAGCACATATGCTGCATTGCCATACACAGGACTCTAAGTCAGAGTCGATACCGGGCCACCACACGTGGGACCTGGCTATCGCTTTCATCATTACCATACCCGGGTGTGTGCTGTGGAGATCCGAGATTAACATCTCCCTGCCCTTTTTTGGCAGCACTACTCAGTTACCCCACAACAGGCAGTCTGCCTGAATGGACAGCTCGTCCTTTCACCGCTGGAATGGCTTGATTGCCTCTTGCATTTCACCTAGGATGCTGGCCCAGCTCCCATGCAGTAAACAGTTTTTTACTCGGGACAGCAGAGGATCTTGGCTGGTCCAAGTCCTAATCTGGCGGGCCGTGACAGGTGATTTATCATTTTCAAACGCTTCCATGACCATCAACAAGTCTGCGGGCTGCGCCATTTCCACCCCTGTGTTGGGCAATGGTAGCCGACTGATAGCATCCGCGCAGTTCTCAGTGCCTGGCCTGTGGCGGATGGTATAGTTATACGCTGATAGTGCGAGTGCCCACCTTTGTATGTGGGCTGAGGCATGAGTATTTATCCCCTAGTTTTCAGAGAACAGGGATGTGAGGGGCTTGTGATCAGTTTCCAGCTCAAATTTGAGGCAAAACAGGTACTGATGCATTTTCTTTACCCTGAACACACACGCTAATGCCTCTTTCTCAATCATGCTGTAGGCCCTCTCGGCCGTAGACAAGCTCCTGGAAGCATAGGCGACAGCTTGCAACTTCCCCTCAACGTTAGCTTGTTGTAATACACACCCAACTCCATACGACGATGCGTCACATGCTAGCACAAGTCTTTTACATGGGTTATACAATACAAGCATCTTGTTGGAGCATAAAATGTTTCTGGCTTTCTCAAAAGCAATTACTTGGTTTTTTTCCCCATACCCAGTTCTCACCTTTGCGCAATAACACATGTAGGGGCTCTAAAAGGGTGCTTAACCCCGGTAGGAAGTTACCAAAATAGTTGAGAAGTCCCAGGAACGACCGCAGCTCCGTGACGTTCTGTGGCCTGGGTGCGTTCCTGATAGCCTCTGTCTTGGCATCTGTGGGCCGAATGCCATCCGCCGCGATCTTTCTCCCCAAAAACTCCACTTCTGTTGCCATGAAGATGCATTTCAACCTCTTCAGCCGCAGCATATGCGATCCAGTCGCTGGAGGACCTCCTCCAGGTTTTGTAGGTGCTTGGCGGTGTCCCGACCCGTGACCAATATGTCGTCCTGAAAGACCACCATGTGTGGTACCGACTTGAGTAGGCTCTCCATGTTTCTCTGGAAGATCGCTGCAGCCGACTGAATTCCAAATGGGCATCTGTTGTAGATTAATAGTCCCTTGTGCGTGTTGATGCAGGTGAGGCCCTTTGAAGACTCCTCCAGCTCCTGCATCATGTAGGCTGAAGTCAGGTCGAGCTTGGTGAATGTCTTGCCTTCTGCCAGCGTCACAAATAGGTTGTCTGCCTTAGGTAGTGGGTATTGGTTCTGTAGCGAGAAACGATTAATAGTTACTTTATAATCATCGCAAATCCTGGCCGTGCCATCACTTTTGAGTACTGGAACAACCAGGCTGGCCCACTCACTGAATTCCACAGGGGAGATGATGCCCTCGCGTTGCAGCCTGTCCAGCTCGATTTCCACTTTCTCCCTCATCATGTGAGGTACCGCTCGCGCCTTGTGGTGAATGGGTCATGCCTCTGGGACCAAGTGGATCCGCACCTTCACCCCAGAAAAGTTTCCAATGCCTGGCTCAAAAAGGGAAGGAAATTTGTTAAGAACCTGGGTACATTACGCCTCATCAACATGTGATAGCGTTCGGATGTCATCCCAGTTCCAGTGGATTTTTCCCAGCCAGCTCCTTCCAAGCAGTGTGGGGCCATCGCCTGGGACAATCCAGAGTGGCAGTTCATGTACTGTGCCCTCGTAGGTGACCTTGACCATGGCGCTGCCCAGGGCAGATGATAAGCTCTTTGGTGTACGTTCCCAGTTTTGTGTGGATGGGGCTCAGGGCTGGTCTGAATGCCTCGTTGCACCACAGTCTCTCAAACATCTTTTTACTCATGATTGATTGGCTTGCACCAGTGTCCAATTCCATGGCTGCAGGTAAGCCATTCAATTTTACGTTTAGCATTATAGGTAGACATTTTGTCGAAAATATGTGCACCCGTGTACTTCAGCATCTGCCTCCTCCCTCTGAGGCTCGAAATTGCTTTGATCCACCATGGACCGATCTTCCTCTGCCACGAGGTGGTTAGCAGGTTTTGCAGAGTTTGGAGCTCGTTTGCAAGCTCGTTGGAGGTGCCCCATTGTTCCACAGCTCTTGCAAACATACCCTTTGAAGCTTCATGAATAGGCTGAATTCAAGCCTCCACAATGCCAACAAGGTGTGAATTGCCTTGCATTCATCCTTTGTTGGGGACTCTGAGTCATCTGAGCCACCTGAGGCCTGCTGGCAGTTGCAGACTCGTGGGTTCTGCCCTGCACATTTCTGCTCGCAAACACAATTCCAGTTAATTTATGAACATTGCTCGCACTTGTGTGCTGAGAGATTTGTTTGCTGTTATCACTGGTGGACATAAATGCCTGTGCTATCGCAATGGCCTTACTGAGGGTCGGTGTCTCTACAGTCAAAAGTTTTCATAGGATAGTCTCATGGCCAATGCCCAGTACAAATAAGTCTCTGAGCATTTGCTCCAGGTAGCCATCAAACTCACATTGTCCTGCAAGTCGCCTTAGCTCGGCAACGTAGCTCGCCACTTCCTGACCTTCAGATCGCTGGCACATATAGAACTGATACCTCGTCATCTGCATGCTCTCCCTCGGGTTAAGATGCTCCCGAACCAGTGTACACAGCTCCTCATATGACTTATCTGTGGGTTTCACAGGAGCCAGAAGATTCTTCAAGAGGCTGTAGGTCGGTGCCCCACAGACTGTGAGGAGAACCGCTCTCCTTTTTTCAGCGCTTCCTTCTCCGTCCAGTTCCTTGGCTACAAAGTACTGGTCTAGCCATTCGACAAAGGCTTCCCAGTGGCCTTTTGGCTAAGATCATGCGTAACTGACCTGACAGGGGAGTAACCATGACCCCAACGTGGTTCTCCCTGGATCATGAAGGTGATTCTTCTATGCTTTTTGGAAATAGGAGGTGGGTGGGGTAGTTTGACCCATCCATGGCACAAACCTGGTATTGCAGTACTTCCAGGAACAGTGCAGTGGCTCCAGGCCTTTTGGCTAAGAGCATTGGTGCAGAGTGATCCTTGATGTGTGCAAGGTGACCTCTGGCATTTGTGATTTGACAAAGAATTGGAAAGATTGGCAACAAATAAAAAAATGTTTAAAAAAAAATTTTAAAATTCCCAGTCCTCACCCTCTGAGAATTTCTCCAGGATTCCCACGATTTGCTGCATCTTTGCGTTGGATTCGTATTCTTGCCGCCAGTTATTGTGTTCCTAACACAGATGAGGCTGCACAGAGGGAGGTTAAAGTAACAGTGACCTCAGTCTTTAATAAGACACTCCAAAGTGAGGAACAGGTCTTAGGGGCTGGCTTATTTACAGTGCTCCCAAGGGATGCTGGGATCCCTTGGGACTTCAGGGGATGAGCTCCCTGGTGGTGGAACATGGGAGTGCATGCTTTACAGATACACAGCAGAAGGAAAGGTAACTTCGACGGTATGAGGCGTGAATTGGCTAGAATAGACTGGCAAAGGATATTTAAAGGGTTGACGGTGGATAAGCAATGGCAAACATTTAAAGATCACATGGATTAACTTCAGCTCTTGTGCATCCCTGTCTGAAATAAAAAAATAAAATGGGGAAGGTGGCTCAACTGTGGCTAACAAGGGAAATTAAGGATAGTGCTAAAACCAAGGAAGAGGCAAATAAATTGGCTAGAAAAAGCAACAAACCTGAGGACTGGGAGAAATTTAGAATTCAACAGAGGAAGACTAAGTGTTTAATTAAGAGGGGGAAAATAGAGTACGAGAGGAAGCTCTCAGGGAACATAAAAACTGACTGCAAAAGCTTATATAAATATGTGAAGAGAAAAAGATTAGTGAAGACAAACGTAGGTCCCTTGCAGTCGGATTCAGGTGAATTTATAATTGGGAACAAAGAAATGGCAGACCAATTTAACAAATACTTCGGTTCTGTCTTCACGAGGGAAGACACAAATAACCTTCCGAATGTACTAGGGGACAGTGGGTCTAGTGAGAAGGAGAAACAGAATGCTATCCTTATTAGGCGGGAAATTGTGTTAGGGAAATTGATGGGATTGAAGGCCGATAAATCCCCGGTGCCTGATAGTTGAACATTTTCCAACAGTCTATCGACTCTGGATCAGTTCCTATGGACCTGGAGGGTAGCTAATATAACACCACTTTTTAAAAAAGGAGAGAGAGAGAAAACGAGTAATTATAGACTGGTTAGCCTGACATCAGCAGTGGGGAAAATGTTGGAATCAATCATTAAGGATGAAATAGCAGCGCATTTGGAAAGCAGTGACAGGATCGGTCCAAGTCAGCATGGATTTATAAAAGAGAAATCATGCTTGACGAATCTTCTGGAATATTTTGACTTTCAAACTCGTTTAGCAGAACGTCTCATCGCTAGAGCTTTCACACAAGCACCAAGACGTAGCTTGGTTGGCGGTGAGGAGGGCCTTACCCATCAGAGCGTTCATGCACAGCCGACGTCTCAGCAACATGGCACGGTGCCCCCGAGTCAGCTGCGGGGCGGACAAGACTGTCACGCATCTCCTTCAGGATTGCGCCTTCGCAAGGCAGGTTTGGAAAGAGATGCAGTGGTTGCTGTCGAGGTTCACCCCGAGCAGCTCCGTAACATAGAAACATAGAAAATAGGTACAGGAGTAGGCCATTCGGCCCTTCTAGCCTGCACCGCCATTCAATGAGTTCATGGCTGAACATTCAACTTCAGTACCCCATTCCTGCTTTCTCGCCATACCCCTTGATCCCCCTAGCAGTAAGGACCTCATCTAACTCCTTTTTGAATGTATTTAGTGAATTGGCCTCAACAACTTTCTGTGGTAGAGAATTCCACAGGTTCACCACTCTCTGGGTGAAGAAGTTCCTCCGCATCTCGGTCCTAAATGGCTTACCCCTTATCCTTAGACTGTGACCCCTGGTTCTGGACTTCCCCAACATTGGGAACATTCTTCCTGCATCTAACCTGTCTAACCCCGTCAGAATTTTATATGTTTCTATGAGGTCCCCTCTCATTCTTCTGAACTCCAGTGAATACAAGCCCAGTTGATCCAGTCTTTCTTGATAGGTCAGTCCCGCCATCCCGGGAATCAGTCTGGTGAACCTTCGCTGCACTCCCTCAATAGCAAGAATGTCCTTCCTCAGGTTAGGAGACCAAAACTGTACACAATACTCCAGGTGTGGCCTCACCAATGCCCTGTACAACTGTAGCAACACCTCCCTGCCCCTGTACTCAAATCCCCTTGCTATGAAGGCCAACATGCCATTTGCTTTCTTAACCGCCTGCTGCACCTGCATGCCAACCTTCAATGACTGATGTACCATGACACCCAGGTCTCTTTGCACCTCCCCTTTTCCTAATCTGTCACCATTCAGATAATAGTCTGTCTCTCTGTTTTTACCACCAAAGTGGATAACCTCACATTTATCCACATTATACTTCATCTGCCATGCATTTGCCCACTCACCTAACCTATCCAAGTCGCTCTGCAGCCTCACAGCATCCTCCTCGCAGCTCACACTGCCACCCAACTTAGTGTCATCCGCAAATTTGGAGATACTACATTTAATCCCCTCATCTAAATCATTAATGTACAGTGTAAACAGCTGGGGCCCCAGCACAGAACCTTGCGGTACCCCACTAGTCACTGCCTGCCATTCTGAAAAGTACCCATTTACTCCTACTCTTTGCTTCCTGTCTGACAACCAGTTCTCAATCCATGTCAGCACACTACCCCCAATCCCATGTGCTCTAACTTTGCACATCAATCTCTTGTGTGGGACCTTGTCGAACGCCTTCTGAAAGTCCAAATATACCACATCAACTGGTTCTCCCTTATCCACTCTACTGGAAACATCCTCAAAAAATTCCAGAAGATTTGTCAAGCATGATTTCCCTTTCACAAATCCATGCTGACTTGGACCTATCATGTCACCTCTTTCCAAATGCACTGCTATGACATCCTTAATAATTGATTCCATCATTTTACCCACTACCGATGTCAGGCTGACCGGTCTATAATTCCCTGTTTTCTCTCTCCCTCCTTTTTTAAAAAGTGGGGTTACATTGGCTACCCTCCACTCCATAGGAACTGATCCAGAATCAATGGAATGTTGGAAAATGACTGTCAACGCATCCACTATTTCCAAGGCCACCTCCTTAAGTACTCTGGGATGCAGTCCATCAGGCCCTGGGGATTTATCGGCCTTCAATCCCATCAATTTCCCCAACACAATTTCCCGGCTAACAAGGATTTCCCTCAGTTCCTCCTCCTTACTAGACCCCCCGACCCCTTTTATAACCGGAAGGTTGTTCGTGTCCTCCTTCGTGAATACCGAACCAAAGTACTTGTTCAATTGGTCCGCCATTTCTTTGTTCCCCGTTATGACTTCCCCTGATTCTGACTGCAGGGGACCTACGTTTGTCTTTACTAACCTTTTTCTCTTTACATATCTATAGAAACTTTTGCAATCCGTCTTAATGTTCCCTGCAAGCTTCTTCTCATACTCCATTTTCCCTGCCCTAATCAAACCCTTTGTCCTCCTCTGCTGAGTTCTAAATTTCTCCCAGTCCCCAGGTTCGCTGCTATTTCTGGCCAATTTGTATGCCACTTCCTTGGCTTTAATACTATCCCTGATTTCCCTTGATAGCCACGGTTGAGCCACCTTCCCTTTTTTATTTCTATGCCAGACAGGAATGTACAATTGTTGTAGTTCATCCATGCGGTCTCTAAATGTCTGCCATTGCCCATCCACAGTCAACCCCTTAAGTATCATTCGCCAATCCATCTCAGCCAATTCACGCCTCATACCTTCAAAGTTAGCCTTCTTTAAGTTCTGGACCATGGTCTCTGAATTAACTGTTTCATTCTCCATCCTAATGCAGAATTCCACCATATTATGGTCACTCTTCCCCAAGGGGCCTCGCACAACGAGATTGCTAATTAATCCTTTCTCATTACATAACACCCAGTCTAAGATGGCCTCCCCCCTAGTTGGTTCCTCGACATATTGGTCTAAAAAACCATCCCTTATGCACTCCAGAAAATCCTCCTCCACCGTATTGCTTCCAGTTTGGTTAGCCCAATCTATGTGCATATTAAAGTCACCCATTATAACTGCTGCACCTTTATTGCACGCACCCCTAATTTCCTGTTTGATGCCCTCCCCAACATCACTACTACTGTTTGGAGGTCTGTACACAACTCCCACTAACGTTTTTTGCCCTTTGGTGTTCTGCAGCTCTACCCATATAGATTCCACATCATCCAAGCTAATGTCCTTCCTAACTATTGCCTTAATCTCCTCCTTAACCAGCAATGCTACCCCACCTCCTTTTCCTTTTATTCTATCCTTCCTGAATGTTGAATACCCCTGGATGTTGAGTTCCCAGCCCTGCTCATCCTGGAGCCACGTCTCCGTAATCCCAATCACATCATATTTGTTAACATCTATTTGCACAGTTAATTCATCCACCTTATTGCGGATACTCCTTGCATTAAGACACAAAGCCTTTAGGCTTGTTTTTTTAACACCCTCTGTCCTTTTAGAATTTTGCTGTACAATGGCCCTTTTTGTTCTTTGCCTTGGGTTTCTCTGCCCTCCACTTTTCCTCATCTCCTTTCTGTCTTTTGTTTTTGCCTCCTTTTTGTTTCCCTCTATCTCCCTGCATTGGTTCCCATCCCCCTGCCATATTAGTTTAACTCCTCCCCAACAGCACTAGCAAACACTCCCCCGAGGACATTGGTTCCGATTCTGCCCAGGTGCAGACCGTCCGGATTGTACTGGTCCCACCTCCCCCAGAACCGGTTCCAATGCCCCAGGAATTTGAATCCCTCCCTGCTGCACCATTGCTCAAGCCACGTATTCATCTGAGCTATCCTGCGATTCCTACTCTGACTAGCACGTGGCACTGGTAGCAATCCCGAGATTACTACTTTTGAGGTCCTACTTTTTAATTTAGCTCCTAGCTCCTTAAATTCATTTCGTAGGAACTCATCCCTTTTTTTACCTATGTCATTGGTACCAACGTGCACCACGACAACTGGCTGTTCTCCCTCCCTTTTTAGAATGTCCTGCACCCGCTCCGAGACATCCTTGACCCTTGCACCAGGGAGGCAACATACCATCCTGGAGTCTCGGTTGCGGCCGCAGAAACGCCTATCTATTCCCCTTACAATTGAATCCCCTATCACTATCGCTCGCCCACTCTTTTTCCTGCCCTCCTGTGCAACAGAGCCAGCCACGGTGCCATGAACTCTGTGCTCTACTTGCTGTTCCCAGGGACACACACCGAGACAGACATCACCTGCTGCTGGAGGGCCATCAACTCGATCAAAGACGCTCTTTGGTCTTGCCAAAACTTGCTGGTCTTCCACAGCAAGCAGATGTCCACGTCTGCGTGTTGCAGACTGGCGCAATCCAAGATCCAGGATTACGTGCTGAGGGACGCACTAAAAATTGGTGCAGCCGCCGCAAAGGCACGGTGGGGAAGGGCCACCATTTAAAGCCCTTGTGCCACGGTAAACCCGGGGGCAGGAATCAGTTCAAAACTCCCCTCGGGCCGTACTTGTAATTTCTTTTTTGTGTACATGGAGCACCATGATCTGTAAACACCTATGTCGTGCCATGTACAATGCAAGGTCTGTTTCGTAATGCACGTTGAAAAGAAAAAAAAATGTAAATGTACCGTCACCCATTCCGTGTCCTGTATAGTGACACATGTAATGTAATTTGTCGAATGTACTACAATGTATCCCGTATTGTACCGAATTGTACTTGAAATGAAAAGCAGGGAAATGTATCGAACGGAACTGCCGTCAGCAGCCAAATGTAGTGTGTGGGATTGCTGACCACAGCTAAATGTACTGAACTGCTTTTGAATGTACTGTACAAATTTATATATGAATAAAGTATATTTTGAAATGTAAAAAAATTCAGACCAATACAGTAACAAGTCTGGTTTATATCATTGAAATCAGTGAAATGGATACTAGACGTGGACAGTGCACGGCTCTGAGCTCTGTGTCTGCTCTCATTGTGTTAATGACTTCCTGTATGAACTAAAACACGTTTGCTCACGAGCAGAAACCGCACTGATCCAAAATGTTTACCTTAAGCTTCAAACACACCGAGAGAGAATAAAAACCCGAAGTAAAGTTGTACCGAAGAATTGGACACGTCATTGTAAACCCAGCCCACACAAAGCTCAAGCTCATTTACATACCCACAATGTTCTTCATAATACTTAGCAAGAAACTAAAATAAACTTCAGGTTTAACTGATTTTCACGGACACTGAAGTTTCCAGTTACTTTCCCTCGCGCTGTATTGATTTGTGGTAATATATCTTTTCTAGAAGTTAGTTCTAGCGGCTCAGCCCAACGTTAAAGAGGCAAGCCGTCGCTTGGGGGCGAGGAGCTGCGCCGGAATAATCAGTATATTCTGGTTTCTCTTCAGATCGTATAAATCTTTCGCCTTTTACTAAAGATTTCCGTGGAGAGTAACATTCAGAGTTTTAATTAATTTTTCGAGGCCCTGCTTTAGTGGGGCTGTCTTATTGTTCAAAAACAGATTGATCTTTGCGTTATGTAGTAGGTGTGGCTTTATACAGGCTGCGATAACTACTGATGATTTGGCTACTGGTTCTACTTGTTGTAGTTGTCAATGTCGGAGTAAAGCACTTGTTTGTGGGAGTTAACTTGCCCACCTGGGGGTCACCAGCTTTCAGAAGAATCTTAAAACTCCAGATCCCGAACTAAATCTTGGAGCGTGGGAAGATGCCTGTGTGTGGATTGTTTTCACGTGTAGTGGTCTTTGTACACCAGCCACCACACGGGCTTGACAGAGCTGAACATAAGAAATAGGAGTAGGTAATACGGCTCTTCAGCCTGCTCCGCCATTCAATAAGATCATGGCTGATCTGATCATGGACTCAGCTCCACTTCCCCGCCCGCTCCCCTTATCACTCAAGGATCTGTCTATTTCTGTCTTAAATTTATTCAATGTTCAAATTTCAACAATTCTCCGAGGCAGCAAATTCCAGATTTATAAGCCTCTGAGAGAAGAAATTCCTTCTCATCTCTGGTGGCCCCTTATTCTAAGATTATGCCCTCTAGTTCTAGTCTCCCCCATCAGTGGAAACATCCTCTCTGCATCCACCTTGTCAAGCCCCCTCATAATTTTATACGTTTCAATACCATTACCTCTCATTCATCTGAATTCCAATGAGTAGAGGTCCAACCTACTCAACCTTTCCTCATAAGTCAACCCCCTCATCTCTGGAACCTTCTCTGAACTGCCTCCAAAGCAAGTATATCCTTTCGTAAATATGGAAACCAAAACTGCACGCAGTATTCCAGGTGTGGTCTCACCAATACCCTGTATAACTGTAGCGCAGTTCTAATCAACGGGTGGGAAACTGAAAGCTTTCTGATCAAATCTGGAGTCAGGCAAGGCTGTCTTGTTTGTGTGTTGTATCGAGCCCTTTGCCGGGTCCATTAGGAAGGATGCGGGCATTAGAGGGGTGACGGTCCCAGGCAGCGGAGGCGCTCAGGTCAAGACCTCTCTGTATGTGGATGATGTGGCCATCTTTTGCTCGGATCCGCAGATTGCTCACAATCTGCGACCAGTTTGAACTGGCCTTGGGAGCGAAGGTCAATCGCAGCAAAAGTGAGGCCATGTTCTTTGGCAACTGACCGATCCTTTATTCCCTTCACCGTTAAGCCAGATTACCTGAAGGTGTTGGGAATATGGTTCAGAGCGGATGGGGCATGCGCCAAAAACCTGGAAGAGCGTATCGTCAAAGTGATGCAAAAACTGGGATGGTGGAAGCTGCGCTTCCTCTCATTGGCAGGAAAGAACCTGGTCATCAGGAGTGAGGTGCTCTCGGGTTTGCTGCACGTGGCACAGGTCTGGCCCATCTCTCGCTCCTGTGCCGCGGCAGTCACCCGGGCCGTCTTCCACTTTGTCTGGTGGTCCAAAATGGAGCATGTCCGCAGAGATACAATGTACAAATCTCTGGACAGTGGAGGAAAGGATGTTCCGAACGTGGCCCTCATCCTGATGGCCACCTTTGTGTGCGGCTGCATCAAGCTGTGCACAGACCCCCAGTACGCAAACACCAAGTGTCACTACGTGCTGAGTTTCTACCTGTCCCCATTGTTGCCTGTCCACCTGTCCTTCGTGGAAAAGTTTTTCACAAAAAACCCCTTTGACCACAAGGCCATAAAACAGTGGTCAGCACGTAACATCCTGGACGCCCTACGAAAGAAGCAGAGGGTGGACCCTGTCAGGTGGTTCGCTGAGTGGACTGTCGAACTCATTTGGCAGAACGTCTTATCGCCAGAGCTTTCACACAAGCACCAAGACGTAGCTTGGTTGGCGGTGAGGATGGCCCTACCCATCAGAGCGTTCATGCACAGCCGACGTCTCAGCAACATGGCACAGTGCCCCCGAGTCGACTGCAGGGCGGACGAGACTGTCACCCATCTCCTTCAGGATTGCGCCTTCGCAAGGCAGGTTTGGAAAGAGATGCAGTAGTTGCTGTCGAGGTTCATCCCAAGCAGCTCCGGAACACAAGTCTCTGTGCTCTACGGACTGTCCCCAGGGACACACGCTGAGACAGAAATCCCTGCTGCTGGAGGGTCATCAACTCAGTCAAAGACGCTCTTTGGTCTTGCCGAAACTTGCTGGTCTTCCAGAGCAAGGAGATGTCCATGTCTGCGTGTTGCAGACTGGTGCAATCCAAGATCCAGGATTACGTGCTGAGGGACGCACTTAAAATTGGTGCAGCTGCCGCAAAGGCACGGTGGGGAAGGGCCACAGTTTAAAGCCCTTCTGCCACGATAAACCCGGGGGCAGGAATCTGTTCAAAACTCCCCTCGGGCCGTACTTGTAACTTCTTTTTTGTGCACATGGAGCACCATCATCTATAAACACCTATATAGTGCCATGTACAATGCAAGGTCTGTTTCATAATGCACGTTGAAAAGAAAATATGTAAATGTATCATCAGCCATTCCGTGTCCTGTATAGTGACACATGTAATGTAATTTGGCGAATGTACTACAATGTATCCTGTATTGTACCGAATTGTACTTGAAATGAAAAGCAAGGAAATGTATCGAATGGAACTGCTGTCAGCACCCAAATGTAGTGTATGGGATTGCTGACCGCAGCTAAATGTACTGAACTGCTTTTGAATGTACTGTACAAATTTTTATATGAATAAAGTATATTTTGAAATAAAAAAAAAGACCAGTATGCCAGCCCAGGTGAAGTAGACTTTTACATTGAAAATCTATGTTTGCAGGAACCGGCCACTGGACAGGTCTCCAACGTAAAGGACAGTTTATTTGAAATGTAAATGTTTTGAACTGTAATGTAACTTAAACATAGATTTAAAAATTGCATCTATTAACGTGCGTAGCGTAAAATCCACTACACGATGTGTTTCCACCTTGGGGTACCTCGCCAAGGTCAAAGCAGACCTGCTGTTCTTGCAGGAGTGCAGGCTGCTGCACTTCAGCAGTTACCGGCAGTGGTCACGATGGTGGGCCCATGGACCATCCATATGGTCAGGAGGTAACGACTGCTGGTCTTCCGGCCTAGGCATTCTGCTGCAGGGAGGCCACTTCACCATCACTGAAGTTAAGGAGGTGGTGGGCATCCGCCTCCTCGTAGCAGATGTAATGTACAAAAATTAACGTGTATGTCTCGCCTCTCAGAAGCGAGTGGCTGGCCCTCTTCCAGCAGCTCCCACTGCTGCTGGCGACGTCCAGGCCGGTCATTCTGGGTGGTGACTTCAACTGCATCATCAACGCGGCTGGACGATCCAGCAGAGACGACAGCAAACTGGATGCCACGTCCAAACTCCTGATGGATGCTGTAAAAGACGCCAAGCTGTGCGACATCTTCAGCAACCCTGCAGACGGAGCACCGCGCTGATACACCTGGCCGAGACCAGACGGGTCCGTCCGTTCCAGAATAGACTTCCTGTTTGTGTCCCACACGCTCAAGGTCAGATCCACCGATGTCACACCGGTGTTCTTCTCTGACCACTGCCTCCTACTGGCCGACTTTTGCCCACAGGAAAACCAGAAAGTTGGCAAAGGGATATGGAAGCTGAACGTGAAACTGTTGACTCCGGAAAACGTGGAGGAACTCAAGAGGGATTACAAAGGTTGGAGAACCGTAAAACCCCTCTGCGATTCCCCGATGCACTGGTGGGAAAAAATCAAGACAAACATCAAGAGGTTTTTCATCCGCAATGGTGTTCAGGAGGCGAGAGGGAGACAGAGGGAATTGTCCCAACTCCAGAAGAGCATGCAAAACCTGCTCCTGTTGCAGTCGATGGGAGTCGATGTCGCGGAGGAACTCGAAGAGGTGAAGGGCCAGCAAGTCTTGCTCTTTGCCTCAGAGTCCTCCAAAATCATTTCCGCTCCAGAGTCCGCTCCATCGAGCAGGATGAGACATGTTCGCGCTTCTTATTCCAAAAGGTACACAGGGAGAGCTCTGTGATCACCAGCCTAAAGGGAGAAGACGGTTCTGTGACGTTTTCGCAGCCTGACATGCTGAGGATCAGCAAATCCTTCTATGCCAGGCTGTACGACGTCAAGCCCACAGACCACACGGCCTCCCAGTCGTTCCTGTCGTCTATCACGGAGGTCCTAAACGACAGCGAGCGGGAGAGTCTGGACCACCCGTTAATTCTGGATGAGATGACAAAGGCCGTCTGGTCTCTTGCAACGAGTAAAACTCCCAGAAGCGATGGCTTACCGGTCGAGTTGTATTCGGCTCTGTGGGACTGGATGGGCCCAGACCTGCTGGAAGTGTACGAGGGTATGCTTCTGGCTGGCAATATGTCAGAATCGATGAGGAAAGGCATCATCACCCTCATCTACAAGCAGAAGGGGGAGAGGGAGGAAATCAAAAACTGGCGGCCCATTTTACTGCTCAATGTGGACTACAAGATCCTGGCAAAGGTCATCGCCAACAGGCGCAAGTTTGCTCTTGAGCTGGTGATTCACCCGGACCAGACCTGCGCTGTCCCTGGCAGGAAGGTCTCTGATAGCCTGGTGCTACTCAGGGATACGATCGCCTACGTGCAGGACAGTGGGGTGGACACCTGCTTAATCAGCTTAGAACAGGAGAAGGCCTTTGACAGGATATCGCACACGTACCTGATGGACGTGCTCTCCAAAATGGGGTTTGGGGCGGGTATCCGCAATTGGATCCAACTGCTCTACAGAGACATCAGTAGCGCAGTTCTAATCAGCGGGTGGGAAACTGAAAGCTTTACGATCAGATCTGGAGTCAGGCAAGGCTGTCCTCTCTCGTCTGTCTTGTTTGTGTGTTGTATCGACCCCTCTGCCGGGTCCATCAGGAAGGATGCAGGCATTAGAGGGGTGACGATCCCAGCCAGCAGAGGCGCTCAGGTCAAGACCTCCCTGTACATGGATGACGTAGCCATCTTTTGCTCGGATCCGCAGTCAGTCCGCAGATTGCTCACAATCTGCGACCAGTTTGAACTGGCCTCGGGAGTGAAGGTCAATTGCAGCAAAAGTGAGGCCATGTTCTTTGGCAACTGGGCTGGCCGATCCTTTATTCCCTTCACCATTAAGCCAGATTACCTGAAGGTGTTGGGAATATGGTTCGGAGCGGATGGGGCATGCGCCAAAAACTTGGAATAGCGTATCGCCAAAGTGAAGCAAAAACTAGGATGGTGGAAGCTGTGCTTCCTCTCCATGGCAGGAAAGAACCTGGTCATCAGGAGTGAGCTACTCTCGGGGTTGCTACACGTGGCACAGGTCTGGCCCATCCCTCGCTCCTGTGCCGCGGCAGTCACCCGGGCCATCTTCCACTTTGTCTGGAGGTCCAAAATGGACTGTGTCCACAGAGACACAATGTACAAATCCCTGGACAGTGGTGAAAGGATGTTCCGAACGTGGCCCTCATCCTGAGGGCCACCTTTGTGTGCGGTTGCATCAAGCTGTGCACAGACCCCCGGTACGCAAACACCAAGTGTCACTACGTGCTGTGGTTCTACCTGTCCCCTTTGTTGCGAAGGATGGGCCTGTCCACGCTGCTGCAAAACGCCCCCACCAGTTGGACCATGCCTGTCCACCTGTCCTTCATGGAAAAGTTTTTCACAAAAAACCCATTTGACCACAAAGCCATAAAACAGTGGTCAGCACGTAAGGTCCTGGACGCCCTACGAAAGAAGGAGAGGGTGGACCCTGTCGGGTGGTTCCCTGAGCAGACTGTCGAACTCGTTTGGCAGAACATCTCATCGCCAGAGCTTTCACACAAGCACCAAGACGTAGCTTGGTTGGCAGTGAGGAGGGCCCTACCCGTCAGAGCGTTCATGCACAGCCGACGTCTCAGCAACACGGCATGGTGCCCCCGAGTCGGCTGCGGGTGGACAAGACTGTCACCCATCTCCTTCAGGATTGTGCCTTTGCAAGGCAGGTCTGGAAAGAGATGCAGTGGTTGCTGTCGAGGTTCATCCCAAGCAGCTCCATAACACAGGACTCTGTGCTCTACGGGCTGTTCCCAGGGACACGCACCGAGACAGACATCACCTGCTGCTGGAGGGCCATCAATTCGGTGAAAGACGCACTTTGGTCTTGCCTAAACTTGCTGGTCTTCCAGAGCAAGGAGATGTCCATGTCTGCGTGTTGCAGACTGGAGCAATCCAAGATCCAGGATTACGTGCTGAGGGACGCACTAAAAATTGGTGCAGCCGCCGCAAAGGCACGGTGGGGAAGGGGCACAGTTTAAATCTCTTCTGCCACGGAAAACCCAGGGGCTGGAATCAGTATAAAACTCCCCTCGGGCTGCAATGGTAAAGCTTTTGTATACATAGAGCACCATGATCTGCAAAAACCTATGTAGTGCCATGTATAATGCAAGTTCTGTTGCGTAATGCATGTTGGAAACAAATGTAACTGTACCCTTACTGTGTACCGTATGGTGACACATGTAATGTAACTTGATGAACGTACCACAATGTATCCTGGATATTAAGAATCGTACCTTGAAATGTAAAGTAAAGAAATGTACAAAGACTCACCGGTGGGGAAAGACCAATCTTACAATACACAGCGGGCCAGGGGAGGGCGCCAGAGAACCGCGCTGGCCCGAGGCAGGTACAGTGACCCAGCGGCGGGGAAAGAGCCCGAGGGTGTGTTGAGTCCTTACCAGCAGATGGCGCCAGCGAGCCTCGCCTGCCACAAGTGCAGTGACCCAGAGGCAGTGAAAGGCCCTGAGGGCGGATCAACCCTTATAGGGCCTGGGCGGTGCGGAGAGAGAACAATGAATGGAGGGAACATTGGGCGAGTTCCGTTGCTCCATTTGGATTCAGCTCAACCTGTTTTACTCTGTGTGCTCTGTGTAGGTGCTACTTTACTCCCGAATGCGGAAAGACAAACATCTGTCCTGGAAGCTGGATTTCATCCCTTGGCTCATAGACATTCAGAGTGACCCCACCATGATCCCGGCAGAGTTTTCTCCTGGTTTCCCGAATCCAATATGTGGCGGAAGCATAGGGTCCAGTTACCGCCCGATATTGGGATCCTGCCTTGGGTGGGGGCGGGGCGGGGAATCTGGCGGTGAAATCACTGCAGCAATGACATGGCAATCTGCATTTCATTTGTGAAACTTTCTGACCACAGCACTGTCTGAGGAAGTCGGTTCCTCTCACACTGAAGCCTCACATTCACACACTCTTCGGATTGTTCTTACTGTGTGAAATACAACACAGAACCATCCGGCCTGATGGTCCTGAGGACAGGAGGCCCACGGAGAGCACAGCCCAGGCCCAGTGGAAGGAGGTTGGCCTTGGCAGTGAGTGTCACCTCCAGCTCCACCCGGAGTCTGCTCCAAGTTTTGCTCACTCTCTGGGTGAAGAAGAACTTCCTGAGATTAGTCCTAAGTTTATCATCTCCCAGTGTTACCCCGTGTCCCAGAATCCTTCTCTCACAATTTAACTTAAAGCGATGTTTCGAAGTCCCGCTTTTCCACCCACAAAGATAGATCAGAGTATTTTCTAAATGGTGGGAAGCTAGAAACTGTGGAGGAGGAAGGGGTTTTAAGTGCCCAGGCACACAAATCACTGAATGCCGGTAGACAAGGAAAAAAGAATCAAACAGGATAAAGGAATGTTGTCCTTTATCTCGAGGCATTTGGAATACAATGGGCAGGATGTTTTGCTTGTGTTGTATGGAGCCCTAGTTAGACTCCATCTAGAGTACTGAGTTCTGGATAGCACAGCTCAGGAAAGAGGGGGTGCAGGGCAGATTCACCAGACTAATACCCGGGGCTCAGAGGGTTAATTTAAGAGGACAGATTTCACAAACCTGGCCTATATTACCTTGAGTATAGAAGGTTAATGGTGAACTGATTGCATTTTTTTAATGTTAGGATAAGTTGATAGAGTAGATAGAGAGAAACCATTTCCTCTGGTCCAGAAGAAGGGTGCATAATCTTAAAGTTAGGTGCTGTGTTGAAAAACACTTCTTCACACAACAGTAGTGCAAATATGGAATACTCTTCTTCAGGCTGTGGGTCAGCCTTTGAGACTGAGATTGACAAATATTTGTTGGGTAAGGGTATCGATGGGAAGGATGCAGATGTGGAGAATATTTCCGCTTTGGATGGTGCCAGCTCCAGCTCGCAGTGTTGTGCTGAATATTCGACTGTCCTGATGACAGGAGGCCCGTGGAAAGAACAGCCCAGGCCCCAGTGGGAGGTGGTTGTCCTTGGCAGTGAGTGTCACCTCCAGCTCCACACGAAGTCCGCTCCAAATGTTGCTCACTCTCTGGGTGGAGAAGAATTCCTGAGATTGGTCCTAAGTTTATCATCTCCCAGTGTTACCCCGTGTCCCAGAGTCCTTCTCTCACAATTTAACTTAAAGTGATGTTTCAAAGTCCCGCTTTTCCACCTGCATAACAATCTTTTTCCGAGCTCCTTCCAGCTTCTCCTTTTCAGTTTGTGAAGCCCATGTTTCCCCAGTCTATCTCAAACCTCAGTCCTTTGACACCAGCATCAGCCTTTGCCACTTCCCCGCACTGCCTCCAGTGCCTGGAGGTCTCCCCAGTGTTTTGCAGATAACGAGCTGTCCAGAAAATGGCCAGGACCGAGCAGACATCCCTCTAAACCTCCGGAGGCAAATCTCCTCGCAAGCAGCAACCTGCCGAGTGGTGAGAGAACCCCAGGAGCGGGGGATAGAGGAGTATAAACAGGGACAGCGAATAACAATTGTGCTCCCACTGTGAGGAGCCAGTGTCTCAGAGACTGTGAACAAACTCTGTCCCAGTGTGAGGAGCCAGTGTCTCAGAGACTGGGTGATACTGTGGACACAGAGTGTCCCAGTGTGAGGAGCCAGTGTCTCAGAGACTGGGTGAGGCTGTGGATACACAGTGTCTAAATGTGAGGAACCAGTGTCTCAGAGACTGGGTGAGACTGTGGATACACAGTGTCCCAGTGTAGGAGCCAGTGTCTCAGAGACTGAATGAGACTGTGGACACGCTCTGTCCCAGTGTGAGGAGCCAGTGTCTCAGAGACTGAATGAGACTGTGGACACGCTCTGTCCCAGTGTGAGGAGCCAGTGTCTCAGAGACTGGGTGAGACTGTGGACACACAGTGTCCCAGTGTGAGGAGCCAGTGTCTCAGAGACTGAATGAGACTGTGGACATGCTCTGACCCAGTGTGAAGAGCCAGTGTCTCAGAGACTGAATGAGACTGTGGACACACAGTGTCCAAATGTGAGGAACCAGTGTCTCAGAGACTGGGTGAGACTGTGGATACACAGTGTCCCAGTGTGAGGAGCCAGTGTCTCAGAGACTGAATGAGACTGTGGACACGCTCTGTCCCAGTGTGAGGAGCCAGTGTCTCAGAGACTGAATGAGACTGTGGACACGCTCTGTCCCAGTGTGAGGAGCCAGTGTCTCAGAGACTGGGTGAGACTGTGGACACACAGTGTCCCAGTGTGAGGAGCCAGTGTCTCAGAGACTGAATGAGACTGTGGACACGCTCTGTCCCAGTGTGAGGAGCCAGTGTCTCAGAGACTGAATGAGACTGTGGACACACAGTGTCCCAGTGTGAGGAGCCAGTGTCTCAGAGACTGGGTGAGACTGTGGACACACAGTGTCCCAGTGTGAGGAGCCAGTGTCTCAGAGACTGAATGAGACTGTGTACACGCTCTGTCCCAGTGTGAGGAGCCAGTGTCTCAGAGACTGAATGAGACTGTGGACACACAGTGTCCAAATGTGAGGAGCCAGTGTCTCAGAGACTGGGTGAGACTGTGGACACACAGTGTCCCAGTGTGAGGAGCCAGTGTCTCAGAGACTGAATGAGACTGTGGACATGCTCTGTCCCAGTGTGAAGAGCCAGTGTCTCAGAGACTGAATGAGACTGTGGACACACAGTGTCCAAATGTGAGGAACCAGTGTCTCAGAGACTGGGTGAGACTGTGGATACACAGTGTCCCAGTGTGAGGAGCCAGTGTCTCAGAGACTGAATGAGACTGTGTACATGCTCTGTCCCAGTGTGAGGAGCCAGTGTCTCAGAGACTGAATGAGATTGTGGACACGCTCTGTCCCAGTGTGAGGAGCCAGTGTCTCAGAGACTGGGTGAGACTGTGGACACACAGTGTCCCAGTGTGAGGAGCCAGTGTCTCAGAGACTGAATGAGACTGTGGACACGCTCTGTCCCAGTGTGAGGAGCCAGTGTCTCAGAGACTGGGTGAGACTGTGGACACACAGTGTCCCAGTGTGAGGAGCCAGTGTCTCAGAGACTGAATGAGACTGTGGACACGCTCTGTCCCAGTGTGAGGAGCCAGTGTCTCAGAGACTGGGTGAGACTGTGGACACACAGTGTCCCAGTGTGAGGAGCCAGTGTCTCAGAGACTGAATGAGACTGTGGACACGCTCTGTCCCAGTGTGAGGAGCCAGTGTCTCAGAGACTGAATGAGACTGTGGACACACAGCGTCCCAGTGTGAGGAGCCAGTGTCTCAGAGACTGAATGAGACTGTGGACACACAGTGTCCAAATGTGAGGAACCAGTGTCTCAGAGACTGGGTGAGACTGTGGATACACAGTGTCCCAGTGTGAGGAGCCAGTGTCTCAGAGACTGAATGAGACTGTGGACATGCTCTGTCCCAGTGTGAGGAGCCAGTGTCTCAGAGACTGAATGAGACTGTGGACACGCTCTGTCCCAGTGTGAGGAGCCAGTGTCTCAGAGACTGGGTGAGACTGTGGACACACAGTGTCCCAGTGTGAGGAGCAAGTGTCTCAGAGACTGGGTGAGACTGTGGACACACAGTGTCCCAGTGTGAGGAGCCAGTGTCTCAGAGACTGGGAGCAGGAAGTGTTCCTGGAACCACTCTGAAGTCCTGCTGTGAAATTAAATCTGGACCAGGCCTGGCTCGAATCATCTTCCCTCTCCATTAGTGCAGAACTGCCAGCAACAAAGATCTGAAATCTTTATCAAGGAACATTTTAATCCTAATTCCAATTTCATCTTCTCCAGTAATACATCATTGAGAGTCGGGAATAAGGAATGTTATAATCTTTCACACAAACATCCTTCCATTAAGCAAACGCCAAAGATGTGAATTAAATTTGAGCTGACAGGTTGTGTTTCCCATTCTGTGAAGGAGTGGCCTGCTCTATCCTCAGACACTCCGGAGCTGCCACCGTCCCATGTTTTAGAATCAAACAGAACCCATTGTCTCACCGGTTACATCAGTTGTCGCCACGGTCCACATGAAGGAAGTCCAAGGGACTGCCCCGTGTCGCCACGCACTGTACAGAGGGGACATGTTGTGCTGGGATTGGTAAGCTCCATCCCTCTTGCTTTATTATCTCATAAATTCAGCGTCAGTTCTTTATATTATCGGCCCACACCACGGAAAATACTCCTGACCCTGCAAATGGGGCACTAAATCCGCCTGAGAGAGACAACAATGGGGCTGGTGTGGGGCATGAAACCATGTTGTACTGGGAGGCTCTCTGAGTCTGTGTCTAAGGCCCATGTGCTGCCTTTGGCCGATACTACAATGGGGCTGGTGTGGGGAGTGAAACCATGGTGCATTGGGAAACTCTCTGAGTCTGTGTCTGAGGCCATTGTACTGCCTTTGGCCGATACTACAATGCCATCCCAGCACAGTGTTAGAGTTTGAATATTACACCCCGGGAGATGCTGGGTAGATTCAGATTATTGCAGAATATAACTGGAGCCAGTAAACTCAGAAAGCCCACCAGTGGGTGAAAGCCCTTTGCTCCGGGGTGTAAAAATGAACATTTCCTGCTGGAATCACCGGCCATGGTGGGGAGAGGCTCGGCTTTGCTCAGAGTGGCCGGAGATCAGTGAATTCGGTGAAGAGAGTCTCAGAGCAATTGATCCTGGTGCTGAATTTCCACCAAGTGACACCGGACCTCAAGGTCCCATTCAACTGTGGACAGACTCCAAGAGCTGTTCTCATGTGCTCTGATTCTCTGGGACTATCCCTTTGTGTATAATGGTCTGTCGGGAATGTTTCCTCTCTTTAAAGAGCCGTGATAGAATCCTTCAGTGCTTTGCACTCCCTCCGTGGTCTGTGGGGATCTGCAGACGGATCCTCTGCTAGGATCCAATTCGTTGTCTCACGGGAGCAGTCACACCAGCAAGGAATCACTCACAGTTTTACTCCTGTGCCCTCAGCCCCACAGGTTTAAGTCTATGATCAGTAAGTTCTGGAATCTAATCCTTTTTCATCAGTGGTATTTCTCTATTTGGAGTTCCAGCTCCGACTCACTCCCCTAGTTTACCAGGAGTTCACTGATCAGGTGTCCCTTCATTTCTTTGCAAAGGTTGTTATTTTCCCATCCTGTGATCCCGGGTCAGCAGCAGAAGTCACGGTACATGGTTATTAAGGAACAGACACCAGATTAGAAAGTGTGTCATTCTATATCCGCCTTTCTGTCTGTTTCCTCTGCCTCACCCAGCTGTTAGAGCGGGGCGTATTTGCACTTCCAGGGGCACAGCAGTTGGTCAGTTTTACCCTGCTGCCCATAACACAATTATTCTCAGACCATTCATCAAGTTCCCTCCAAACTCACCGGGTCTCTGGGATTACAATGTGGTACATTACACACAATAATGCCTTGTTATTATCTCATGTGTGTCCTTAATGTGGACCGTTACAACCCAGAATAGACGGCAGTTACACCTGATCTGGGCGGCTGGGATTGCTGTTTATATTTGTTAACATTGCACTGGTACACCGTGGCTGCAGTGTGTACCATCTACAAGATGCAGCAACTTGCCATGGCTTCCATCACCTAAACCTGGGCTGGGCAATTATATGGGCCGAAGAGCCAATTAACAAGTTTTGTTGAGCTGTTGAGGGCCGCCCACCAATGTTGGTCCTGAGGCGCGTGGCCGCACGGTCAGCAACAATCGCGCGGTCCCGTGCAGGCCCCTCCCCACCTGTCGATGGAGGAGACACTGCGCATGTGCGGCAGCCTAATCTTCGAGCAGCAAATTTAAAGGGACCGTGTGCGGAAAAAAATTAGAGGGAACATTTGATCAACATGAACATTGCATAAACATAAATCAGATAGTAGTCAGATGCTATCTTACATACACAACATGAATTCGATACTGCCTAGAAATGAATCAAAGATAAAAGTTGAAAATGTTGTGGCATCTTTTGGTCTCTGTAAATCAGTGCTGTGAAATAGAACTGTAGCCTCTTTAGAGCCTGTATCAGCTTCAATTCCCCACTTCACTCATCCTTATGTCCCTCTGCAAAGATTACTAATGCCGGCCCAATTGGTGACAGACGAGAACTCCCCTGCCGTCATACTCTGGATACAGGGAGAGGAAAGATGCAGCGCCAGTCACTTTCTTCGGTAAAAGATCTGTGGAGATGAGCAGCCATGACTCTAAAATGGATAGCGCATATTCTAGTACGCAGTGCATTCTGGGTACGTACGTCCGCCATTGGGGCCCAGACTCACGGAACGGATCCTTTTAATCGGTCCAGAGAGAATCGATTTTGCGAATTATTAATTTGAATGAAGTAATACTATGGTTTTTCCTTGGCTGCAGTTCGGGACTGTCTCTGACCCATGCGAAGTGAAAGTGGATAGACGAATGTGCAGCTCGAGCTCCGGCTCACGTTCTATTTCTGACCCATCCAGCGGGCCGGATAGAATGACATGGCGGGCAGGATATGGTCCACGGGCTGTATTTTGCCCACCACTGCTCTACACTGCCCCATCAAACACTCCCAAGTCACGTACAGCTTGGCTTACATACAGAGTAAACCATATGTAAACTACCAGCAAACACTCCCAAGTCAGGTACAGTACGTGTTAGATACGTTTCAGAAAGAGGGTAAAGTTCGCTCGACCCAGTTACATCAAAAACTTCCAGGGCAGCTAGACAGGGTTAGATACAGAATAAATCTCACTGTATAGTCGTTCATCAAACAGAACGAACTCAGATACAGCATGAGGCCGAAGCAACCTGCCGCTCTTCTGACACCATCCAATGAATCACACAATGTACAGCATGGTATGAATACAGGACATAAATCCCTGTACATGTAAGGATCACGCACTCCCAGGTGAGGTATGAGCTAACTTCACAAACCATTCCCTGCCGGAATCATTGGCCATGGAAGGGAGAGGCTCGGCTTTGCTCAGAGTGGCCGGAGATCAGCGAATTCGGCGAAGAGAGTCTCAGAGCAATTGATCCTGGCGCTGAATTTCCACCAATCGACACTGGATCTCAAGATCCCATTCAGCTGTGGACAAACTCCAAGAGCTGTTCCCATGTGTTCTGAATCTCTGGGACTATCCCTTTGTGTTTAATGGTTTATCTGGAATATTTCCTCTCTTTAAAGAGCCGTGATAGAATCCTTCAGTACCTTGCACACCCTACATGGTCTGTGGGGATCTACAGCCGGATCCTCTGCTGGGATCCAATGAGGAGTCTCACGGGAGCCGTCACAGCCATCAAGGCCTCACTCACAGTTTTACTCCCGCGTCCTTAACCCCACGGGTTTAACTCTTTGAACAGGAAGTTCTGGAATCTAACCCTTTTTAATCATTAGTATTTCTCTATTTAGATTTCCAGCTCCGACTCACTCCCCTAGTTTACCAGGAGTTCACTGATCAGGTGTCCCTTCATTTCATTGCGATGGTTGTTATTTTCCCCATCCTGTGATCCCCGGGTATGCAGCAGAGGTCGCGGTACATGGTTATAATGGAATGGACAGCAGATTGGAAAGTCTGTCATTCTATATCCGCTCTTCTGTCTGTTTCTTCTGCCCCACACAGCTGTAAGAGCGGGGTGTATTTGCACTTCTAGGAGCACAGCCAGTGGTCAGTCTTACCCTCCTGCCCATAACACAATTATTCTCAGACCATTCATCAAGTTCCCTTCAAATTCTCCGGGTCTCTGGCATTATAATGTGGGACATTACACACAACAATGCCTTGTTATTATATTATGTGTGTCCTTAATGTGAACCATTACAACCCCCTGCCGCCGCCCGCTCTCCCCCTGCCGCTGTCGTGGCTCAGCGCGAGGCTCGGAGGCTCTCTCTCCCCCTGCCCAAACGCTTCTGCTGCTTCTCGCCCCGCCCCTTCTCTCCCCATGCATGACAGAACACGTCCGGGTTGCTGTCAGCAGCTGACCTCCCGTGGTCCGGAAAATTATATGGTCCGGCACTAGTCAGGTCCCAAGGATGCCGGGCCAGAGACGTCCAACTGTTTAACATTTGGTCCTCGCATCCATTGATATATATTGTGAATAGCTGAGACCCAAGCACCAATCCTTGTGGTACACCACCAGTTACAGCCTGCTAATCTGAAAATGAACCTTTTATTCCTACTCTCTGTTTTCTGTCCATTAACCAATCCTCAATTCATGCTAGTATATTGCCCCCAATCCCTTGAGCCCTAATTTTGTTCAATAACCTCATGTGGCACCTTATCGTATGCCTTCTGAAAATCTAAATACGCCGCATCCACTGGTTCCTCCGTATCTGTTCTGCTAGTTACAACCTCAAAAAACTCTTAACAGATTTCTCAAACATAATTTCCTTTTCATAAAGCCGTGTTGATTCTGCCTAATCTTAATATTCGCTAAGTGCCTATTACCACATCCTTAATAATAGAATTCAGCATTTTCCCTACTACTGATGTCAGGCTAACTGCTCTGTCGTTCCCCGTTTTCTCTCTCCCTCCTTTCTTAAATAGCCCAGTTACATTTGCTACCTTCCAAACCATGGGAACCGTTCTAGAATCTATGGAATTTTGGAACATGACAACCAATGCATCCACTATTTCTCGCTACCCTTTTCAATACTCTAGGATGTAGGACATCAGGTCCAAATGATTTATCGGTTTTCAGTCCCATTATTTTCGCCAATACCATTTTTTTACTAATACTAATTTCTTTTAGTTCCTCATTCTCGCTAGACCCTGGGTTCTCCAATTTTTTTGCACCTTCTTCCATGAAGAGAGACACAAAGTATGCGGTTAATTTCTCTGCCATTTACTTGTTCCCCATTATAATTTCTCCTGTCTCAGCCTGTAGAGGACCCACATTTATTTTTGCTAATCTTTTCCTTTTTACATACCTATAGAAGCTTTTGCACTCTCTTATTTTGTCTCTCGATAGTTTACTCTCTTATTCTAGTTGCCTTTTTTTCCCTCAATTTCCTGGTCCTCCTTTGCTGAATTCTAAAATCTTCCCATGCTTACTGCTCTTTTTGGCAACATTATAAGCATCTTACTTTCATCTAATACTATCTTTAGCTTCTCTTGTTGGCCACGATTGGACCACTATGCCTGTGGGGTTTTTTGTGCCTTAAATAGAAACATAGAAACATAGAAAATAGGTGCAGGAGCAGGCCATTCAGCCCTTCTAGCCTGCACCGCCATTCAACGAGTTCATGGCTGAACATGAAACTTCAGTACCCACTTCCTGCTTTCACGCCATACCCCTTGATCCCCCGAGTAGTAAGGACTTCATCTAACTCCCTTTTGAATATATTTAGTGAATTGGCCTCAACTACTTCCTGTGGTAGAGAATTCCACAGGTTCACCACTCTCTGGGTGAAGAAGTTTCTCCTTATCTCGGTCCTAAATGGCTTACCCCTTATCCTTAGACTGTGACCCCTGGTTCTGGACTTCCCCAACATTGGGAACATTCTTCCTGCATCCAACCTGTCCAAACCCGTCAGAATTTTAAACGTTTCTATGAGGTCCCCTCTCACTCTTCTGAACTCCAGTGAATACAAGCCCAGTTGATTCAGTCTTTCTTGATAGGTCAGTCCCACCATCCCGGGAATCAGTCTGGTGAATCTTCGCTGCACTCCCTCAACAGCAAGTATGTCCTTCCTCAAGTTAGGAGACCAAAACTGTACACAATACTCCAGGTGTGGCCTCACCAAGGCCCTGTACAACTGTAGCAACACCTCCCTGCCCCTGTACTCAAATCCCCTCGCTATGAAGGCCAACATGCCATTTGCTTTCTTAACCGCCTGCTGTACCTGCATGCCAACCTTCAATGACTGATGTACCATGACACCCAGGTCTCGTTGCACCTTCCCTTTTCCTAATCTGTCACCATTCAGATAATAGTCTGTCTCTCTGTTTTTACCACCAAAGTGGATAACCTCACATTTATCCACATTATACTTCATCTGCCACGCATTTGCCCACTCACCTAACCTATCCAAGTCACTCTGTAGCCTCATAGCATCCTCCTCGCAGCTCACACTGCCACCCAACTTAGTGTCATCCGCAAATTTGGAGATACTACATTTAATCCCGTCTAAATCATTAATGTACAATGTAAACAGCTGGGGCCCCAGCACAGAACCCTGCGGTACCCCAAATGAATGTATGTTTGTTGTAAATTATGAATTAATTTTTAAAATGCTAGCCATTCCTTTTCTACCATCATACCTTTTAATGTAGTTTCTCAATCTACCTTAGCCAACTCTCCTCTCATACCTACATAGTTTCCTTTGTTTAGATTTAAGATCATAGTTTTGATTTAAGTAAATCACTTTCAAACTTAATGCAAAATTCTATCATGTTATGGCCACTCTTCCCCAAGGGCCACTTTCCTACAAGATTATTAATTAACCCTTTCTTATTGAACAATACTAGATCTAAAATAGCCTGTTCCTTAGTTGGTTCCTCAACATATTGATCTAGAAAACCATCTTTTATACCTTCCATGAATTCATCCTCCACACTATTACTGCAAGTTTGGTTTTCCCAGTCTATATGCAGATGAAAGTCCCCCATGATTACTGTATTACCTTTGTTACAAGCACCATTAATTTCCTGATTTATACTGTGCCCTACATTACCACTATAAACATCCCCCCCCCCCAATGTTTTCTGTCCCATGCTCTTTCTTAGCTCCACCCAAACTGATCCTACTTCTTGATTTTCCGAGCTCAGATCCTTTCCCTCTGCTGTCTTTAGCCCATCCTTTATTATCAGGGTTATACCTCCTCCTTTTCCATTTTTCCATTTCTTCTAAAAGTTCGGTATTCTGGAATATTTAGTTCCCAACCATGGTCACGTTGCAACCATGTCTCCATAATGGCCATTAGATCAAACCTATTAATTTCTATCTGTGCTATTAATTCATCTATTTTATTGTGAATATTTCATGCATTCAGATATAGTGCCTTTAGCTTAGACTTTCTTCTATTTTTCCTTGATGTCTCCTCAGTCAGTAATGCCCTATTACCTTTGTTACTCTCTCTGTCCCTTCCTGACCCATTCTGCTTATTTTTACCCAAAATTCTGCTCTGCTCTAGAGCCTCGACATGTCTCTTCTCTTGTTGCCTTTTCTCTGTATCAAAACCGTGCTGTACTTTCCTGGATCTCCCCACGCTGCCTTAATTATTTTAAAGCCCTGTTTACTGCCCTAGTTATTCGATTCGCCAGGACACTGGTTCCTGCCCAGTTCAAGTGGAGCCCATCACAAGGAAAGAGCTCCCTCTTTGCCCAGTGCTGGTGCCAGTGCGCGTAAAGCAAAATGCCTGCCTCCCACATAACCATTTGAGCCACACATTTAACATTCTAATCTGCTTATCCCTGTAACAATTGGTGTGTGGCTCAGGTAACAATCCAGAGATTATTACCTTTGAGGTTCAGCTTTTTCATTTGGACCCCAACTCCTCCATCTCTTTCAGCAGAAACTCATTCCTAGTCCTACCTACATCGTTGGTTCCTACATGGTCGACAACAACTGGATCCTACCCTTCCCATTCCAAGTTCTGACCCTGATCTGTCCCAGGGCGGGGGCAGAGTGTGCTGTCCCTGTGGGGTGCAGTATGTTCAGTGTTTGACTTGAGCTGCCCCAGGGAGGGGACAGTGTGTGATGTCCCTGTGGGGGGCAGTATGTTCAGTGTCTGACACTGAGCTGCCCCAAGGAGGGGGCAGTGTGTGATGTCCCTGTGGGGTGCAGTATGTTCAGTGTCTGACCTGCAGCTGCCCCAGGGAGGGGGCAGTGTGTAAGGTCCCTGTGGGATGAGTGAGTTCAGTGTCTGACCCGGAGTTGCCCACATTTCTCATGCTCTAGGGGGCAGTCACTCTCCGCACAGTCAGAGTTAGTTGGAGGGACAGCATCATCTACTGGACACCGGCGGTATTTCAAGGAACATCATGTCCGGCTCCATCCCAGAGAAATCCAAAACCAACCTGCAGATTCAATTCATTTTATTATCAATTGTTAACAAAGTTTAGCTCCATTTGTTGCAACTTCCAGTATTTGAAGAAATCCCTTTAAAAAGAGTTAAGTATGGATGCAAACACAATCAGCATTATTTTTATCTGACCCTTTTCCCATTGATTAAATGGTCAAATATCCAGAATATTAAACTCCAGCCGAGTTATAGAGGTCATCAATATCAACAGAAAGAAACTCCAACTGTCAGAATGGACACGATTCAGTTTGGGATAACAGCAGAATCCAAACCCTGCAATCACTTGTGAATTCGCTGGTGTCTTAGCAGGTAGGATGACCGAACGTATTCTTTCCCACACACGGAGCAGGTGAACAGCTTCTCCCTAGTGTGAACTCGCTGGTGTACCATCAGATGGGATGACCGAGCGAATCCCTCCCCACACACAGAGCAGGTGATCGGGCTCTTCCCAGAGTGAACTCGCTGGTGAGTTAGAAGGTTGGAATAACAAGTGAATCCCTCCCCACACACAGGGCAGGTGTACGGTCTCAACCTGGTGTGAATTCGCTGGTGTGTCAACATGTCGCTTGACCGAGTGAATCGATCCCCACACACGGAGCAGATGAACAGCCTCTTCCCAGTGTGACTGCGTTGATATTTTTCCAGTTCAGACGGGGATCCCCACAGTCCCGTGGTTTCTTCATGGTGTGGTTGTCCTTGTGTCGCTCCAGGTTGATCATCCACACACAGAACACGTGTACGGTTTCTCCCCGCTGTGAATGGTGAGATGTTTTTTCAGGCTGTGTAACTGGTTAAAGCTCTTTCCACAGGCAGTGCACTGGAACACTCACTCGGGTGTGTGTGTGTCTCGGTGCTTTTCCAGTCACATTGATGTTTGAAATCTGTTCCCACAGACAGAAGAGACAAACATTTCTCCTTCCACATTCAAAGGCCGATGATATTCAGGTCCTGAGGAATCGAGTGACTGTCAGATTTTGACGTGATGTTTGGTTTGAGTTTCCCGTCTGCAAATCCTGCCCTTCTGATACCCTGGAAAAGGAGTTTACAAAAATCATTACTGTAAGTACAGGACAGAAATTCAGAACAATTCTAGATTTTATGGAACATTCTTGCCTCCCGTGTTCCTCCAAAACTCTAAATCCCCATCCCATACACTCTCCATCCTCCCTGTCCTGAAATTCAAACACAAACACATCGAATGTCTGAAGACAGCTTATCCTCCACACCCAGTTTTCACCACCAACTCTGGCTGGGCTCAGTTCTACACTCACTGGTTCCCCTCCCTCTCCTCCCCTGAAGGTGCTGACTCTGGCTGGATTCAGTTCTACACTCACTGGTTCCCCTCCCTCTCCTCCCCTAAAGGTACTGACTCTGGCTGGGTTCAGTTCTACACTCACTGGTTCCCCTCCCTCTCCTCCCCTGAAGGTGCTGACTCTGCCTGGATTCAATTCTACACTCATTGGTTCCCCTCCCTCTCCTCCCCTGAAGGTGCTGACTCTGGCTGGGTTCAGTTCTACATTCATTGTTGCCCCTCCTTCTCCTCCCCTGAAGGTGCTGACTCTGGCTGGGTTCACTGGGACCCTGAAGCCCTGCCCACACATTGCTCTTTTGCAAAGATGGCCACACATGGGTGCTACAACTCCATGAATCTCGATGGCAGCGCACAAACCTGTAGCTTTCCTTTATTAATAATAATAACTTTTATTTATATTGCACCTTTAATTTAGTACAATGTCCCAAGGTGCTTCACAACAGTGTTACAAGACGAATTAGCCCAACATCTGTTGCAGGATATTTGGAAAAGCATAATTCAGTCAAGCAGAGTCAGCATGGTTTTATGAAAGGGAAATCATGTTTGACTAATTTTCTGGAGTTCTTTGAGGATGTAATGGGCAGGGTGGAAAAAGGGGGAACCAGTGAATGTGGTGTATTTGGATTTTTGGAAGGCATTCGATAAGGTGCCGCATAAAAGGTTACCGCACAAGATGAAAGTTCACGGGTTGAGGATATTATATTACCATGGATAGAGGATTGGTTAACTAATAGAAAACAGAGAGTCGGGATAAATGGATCAATTTCCAGTTGACAAATATTAACTCGTGCGGTGCCGCAGGGATTGGTGCTGAGGCCTCAACTATTTACAATCTATACTAATGATTTGGATGAAGGGACGGAGTGTAATGTAACCAAGTTTGCTGATGATAAAAAGATGGGTGGAAAAGCAAGTTGTGAGGACACACAAAATCTGCAAAAGGATATAGAAGGGCTAAGTAAATGGGCAGGAATTTGGCAGATGGGAGTATAATGTGTGAAAATGTGAGGTTGTCCAATTTGGCAGAAAAAATAAAAAAGCAAATTTTTATTTAAATGGAGAAAAATTGCAAAGTGCTGCAGTACCAAGGGACCTGGACATCCTTGTGCATGAAACACAAAAAGTTAGTATGCAGTTACAGCAAGTAATCAGGAAGGCAAATGGAATGTTGGCCTTTATTGCAAGGGGAATAGAGTATAAAAGCAGAGAAGTCCTGCTACAACTGGACAGGGTATTGGTGATGCCAAACCTAGAGTACTGCATACAGTTTTGGTCTCCTTATTTAAGAAAGGATATACTTGCATTGGAGGCTGTTGTTCAGAGAAGGTTCACTAGGTTGATTCCGGAGATGAGGGGGTTGATTATGATTATGAAGGGTCTATACTCATTGGAGTTCAGAAGAATGAGAGCTGATCTTATTGAAACATACAAGAAAATGAGGGGGCTCGACAAGGTGAATGCAATGAGAATATTTCCACTCATAGGGTGAATCTAGAACTAGGTGACATAGTTTCAGAATAATGGGTTGCCCACTTAAAACTGAGGTGAGGAGTTGTAAATCTGTGGAATTCTCTGTCCAGAGAGCTGTGGTGGCTGGGTCATTAAATATATTTAAGGCAGAGATAGACAGTATTTTGAATGATAAGGGAATAAAGGGTTATGAAGAGCGGGCAAGGAAGTGGAGATGAGTCTATGATCAGACCAGCCATATTCTTATTAAATAACGGAGCAGGCTCGAGGGGCCAAATGGCGTGCTCCTGCTCCTATTTCTTATGTTCTTTTGTTCTCATTACACTGTACCAGATCTAAGATAGCCTACTCCCTGGTCGGTTCCACAATGTACCGTTTAAGGAAACTATCCCAGATACATGCTATGCTCAAGGCCTATTTGGTTTGTTCAATTAATATGAGGATTAAAATTGCCCATGATTATTCCCATTCATTTTTTACAAGCCTCCATTATTTCTTGATTTATACTTCATCCAACAGTGTAGTAACTGTTAGGGGGCCTATAGACTAGGCCCACCAGTGAGTGTAGTATTTATTCTGTATCTATCAGTCTCTGGTTAGTGAGTGTGGCTTTTCCTTTGTACCTGTAAGTTTATGGTATGGAAGAGAGGTTTTCACTCTGTACATGTCAATTACTGGTAAGTGAGTGTGGGGTTCATTCTGTATCTTTCATTCTCTGGTATGCGAGTGTCAGATTTACACAGTCCCTATCATTTTCTGATATGTGAGTGTGGATTTTACCTGTGTCTGCCTGTTTCGGATATGTCTGTGGGGTTTACACTCTCTCTCTCAGTCTATGGTATGCGAGTGTGAATTTACTTTGTATATAACAGTTTTTGTTGTGTGAGTGTGGATTTCACTCTATACTTGTCAGTCTCTGGTATGTTAGTTTGCGATTCCTCTTTGCCACTGGACCAAGACCTAGCTCGGTCAAGCCCATGTGGTGGCTGGTGTGCAACGGTCATCACATGTTAAAAAAATCCACACACAGGCATCTTCCACCCTTCAAGATGTAGTTTGGGATCTGGAATATTAGGTCCTTCACTGAAAAAACTGTGAACTCATCCCTTTTTGGCATGGAAGCAAGTCATCCTCGCTTCGAGGGACTGCCTATGATGATGAATTTGCGATTCCTCTATCCCAGTCAGTTTCTGTTATGTGAATGCGAGCTGTATTCTGTACCTATCAGTTTCTGAAATGTGAGTGTGCATTTTACTCTGTCCATGTCTGTTTCTACTCTGTGATTGTGGGTTTTCCTCCAGCACTGTCAACTTTTGGTATTTGAGTGTTGATTTTCTTTGTGAGTGCGGTTTTACTCTTTCTTTGTCAGTATTTGATGTGTGAGTGTGGATTGTAATCTGTATCTGTCCGTTACTGATGTGTGAGTATGGTTTTCACACTCTACCTTTCAGTCTCTGGTATATGTGTGGATTGTATCTGTAAATTTCAATCTCTGGTAGGTGAGTGTGGGTTTTACTCTTGGTCAGTTTCAGGTAATGTGGGCTTTTGTCTGTATCTGTCAGTTTCTCGTATTTGAGTGGGGCTTCATTCTGCACCTTTCAGTTTCCCTGATGTGAGAGTGGGTTTTATTCTGTGTTTGCCAGTTTCTGGTATGAGATTGTGGGTTTTGTCCTGTACCTGATATTTATATGCTAGAAACTATAAGTTGATATTGTTGTTTCATTCTGCACCTTTCAGTATCTCTTGTGTGAGTGTGGATTTTACTCTGTACCCATCAGCTTGTGTTATATGAGTAAGTGTTTTAATCAATACAATACCTCCCAGTTTCTGGTAAGGGAGTGCATATTTCAGTCTGTATCTATCACTCTCGAGGATGTATGTGTGAGTTTTATTCTTTATCTGTCAGTCTCTGGGATTTGAGTGTGGGTTTTTCTGTGTATCTGTCAGTTTCTGGTATATGGGTTTGGGTATTATCTGTATGTGTCAATCTCGGTAACATGAATGTGTATTTTTTTCTGTATCTTTCACTCTCAGATGTTAGTGTGCGTTTTATTCTTTATCTGTCACTCACTTTTATGTGTGTGGATTTTACTCTACAGCTGTCATTCTCTGGGATGTGAGTGTGATCTTCACTCTGTATCTATTAGTCTTTGGTGTGAGTATGGGTTTTACTCTGTATCTCTCAGTCTATGGTATGTGAGTATGGGGTTTACTCTGTAGCTGTCAGTCTATGGTATGTGAGTGTGGGTATTAATCTGTGAATGTCAGTCTCTGGGATGTGTATGTGGGTTTCCCACCTGTCAGTTGCTGTTATGTGAATGTGTGTTTTATTCAAGTGTGAATGTGGATTTCACTCTGTACCTGTCAGTCTCTTGTGTGTGAGTGTGGCACTTTTTATCTGTACCTGTCTGTTTCTGTTATGAGTGGGGTTATATTCTATAGGTCACAGTTTCTGTTATGTGAGTGTGGAGTTTACCACATTCTACCTGTCTGTCACTGGTATGTGAATGTGTGTATGTTTTCTGTACCTATCAGTTGCTATTATATGAACGTTGATTTCATTCTGTGCCTTTAAGTGTCTGGTACAGATGTGGTATTGTGGGTTTGACATTGAATCAGTCAGTCACTTTCAGGTGAGTGCTGATTTTACTCTCTAACTGTCACTCTCTGGTATGTGTTTTATTCTGTATCTGTCCGTCTCTGGGAAGTGAGTGTGGGTTTTATTCTGTATCTGTGTTTCTGATATTTGAGTAAGGGTTTTAATCAGAACCTGTAAGTTTTTTGCTGGGAGTGTTATTTTCAGTCTGTATCTATCAGTCTCTGGAATGTGAGTGTGGGTATTACTCTGGATCTATCGGTCTCTGGAATGTGAGTGTGGGTATTACTCTATCTATCGGTCTCTGGAATGTGAGTGTGGGTATTACTCTGTATCTATCAGTCTCTGGAATGCAAAAGTGTTTTTTTTCTGTACCTGTCAGTTTCTGGTGAGTGACTGTGGAGTTCACTCTCTAACCATCTGTCTCTGGTATGTGAGTGTGAGTATTTGTCTGTAGCTGTAAGGGCCTGGTATGGGAGCGTGGGTTTCACTGTCAAGTCAGTCAGTCAGTCAATCTCAGGTACTGGAAGTATTTGTGATTCTCTCTCAATCTGTCATTCAATGTGTTTGAGTGTATGAATCATTATGTTTCTCTTAGTCTCTGGTACTGTTATTTGGGATTGATTATGTATCTGTTAGACTGGTGATGTGAGAGAGTGTGGGATTGATTATGTATCTGTTAGACTGGTGATGTGTGAGTGTGGGATTGTTTATGTATCTGTTAGACTGGTGATGTGTGTGAGTGTGAGATTGATTATGTATCTGTTAGACTAGTGATGTGTGAGTGTGAGATTGATTATGTAATTGACAGTCTCTTGTACTGAGCTATTCTTGCTCTGTGTGACTGTTGGATTTAGTTCCTTCTCCACCTGCTGTAGGTGGATGATAGTTTGCGATTATCGATGACTGTCTCAGGAGGAGGTTTGGTTCAGTCCATTACCGTGTCAGTGTCTATCTCTTCGTGTGTGTGAGTAAGGGAGTGAAATTGGATCTGCCTTTCAATGCGATATGATTGGACTTTGAAACAACATATTATTGTACTGCTCCAAGTGACTGTGGGATTCATAATGTAACTCTGAAAATTCGGATCACTGTGGGACTGACAGCTTCTGCTGCCTGTGACAATATGATTGAGGTCAGTTCTGTGTCTCTGCGCTCTGAGAGTGATAATGTACTTACTGTGAGTGAGAAGGAGCTACCTGCACTGTTCCTTGTGTTCCGGGTTGAGGAAAGATCAAATTTATTCTGGCTTGGTGAAGTATTTTGCTTTGAGAATAATAATAGGAGAACACTATTAGTTAGGATATGGACAGGTGATGGAGAGAATATAAAAAGAGTTATAATTAATGTGTTTGTTTATAACAAAGTAAAGTATCTCGAGAGAGGAATCTGTGTCATCTGACCTCACTGCAGTACAGTGGCACTCAGATTCACCACACCAGGTGTGTAGGATGGTTCTATAGTAAGTTATCAGCATCCAGACACAACCCAAACCCAGCACTGGTCCATGAATGGAAACACCCGATTGGCACAGTCCAGGTTTATATCTCCCACTCCCATGGAACGACATGTAAAATTCTGAATTGCTTCCTGGAATATAACCACAGGTACCTGAGCTGTACAACAATTGTTCTCAGTCTATTGAAACCGCGTTGCTGACCGGTGTCATTAACAGAATGTCAGTGACCGGTTCCTGATGTATCTGAGGGAGCGACAATGTATCTCTCGATCACCAGCAACACGGTTCTGAGAATTCAACGCACCGAAACAAAATAGCCCATTTTTGAAATGTCTCCTGTCACACTCCTCTTCTGGTGCCTGCAATAGATGCACTTTGTGAAACTCCTCACATCCTCACTCTCAGGCTGTGTTTTCACTGTTCACTGTCCAAGAACAACAGACACTGAGATTGGAACTGAATCAGGAACATTCATTACTGATTTGGAGAAAGAAAGCAGCACTGATTTGAAAGAGCGAGGTGATTTACTTTCTCTGTTACCTTACACCGTACACACACAGCCCGAGAATGGGCTCTCCCTTCCCCCACTCACTCCATGTTCCAGAACTAGTTTTTGCTCCACTCCACCTCGTACAGACAGCCCCCGACTGCCGTTGAACTTACCCCGACTCAAAGCCCATCTGTGGACACAGTCCCAATGCGATGAGCTACTGGAAGGAGGCTGCTGTTTGCTCCCTTACTCGGGCCCGGGATATCTCCGCTCCCTGATGTGTTCAACGATCATCAGCTGAGCACAGAGGAAACGGCAGCCGCTGACAGAGCTGGGGGTGTGGAGCTCGCATAGGCCCTTCCCGTCGGTTTAAACACTGTGTGGGGAGGGGAGGAGCAGCATGTATTTAGCGCATACTCTGACCATCTTTTTGTCACAAATTAAATTAACAAAAATGGGATTGTTTCACAAGTTGCTTTTATCACTAATTAAATGGGCCACATTGAAAAAACGATTGTGAGAGCCTGACACTGGAGTAAGAGTGCCTAAACTGTTTCACTTGTTCTGTCAGTCTCTGGTGTGTGTGTGTGTTTCGCTGTCAGTTTCTAATAGGCAGGTATGGGTTTTACTTGCATATTATTGTTCAGATACATGGATGTGGGTTTCATACTGTACCTGTCAGTTTCTGCTATGTGAATGTGGGATTTATTCTGTAACTCTCTGTTTCTGGTATTTGAGTGTGTGTTTTATTCTGTACCTGTCAGTTTTTGTGAAGTGATTGTGAGAATTATTCTGTACCTGTCAGTCTCTGCTACGTAAGTTGGGACTTATTGTGTAGCTGTCAAGTTTTGACATGTGGGTATGGGTTTTATTCTGTGTCATAACAACATAAGAAATAGAAACAGGAGTAGGCGATATGGCCCCTCGAACCTGCTCCGCCATTCAATAAGATCATGGCTGATCTGATCATGGACTCAGCTCCACTTCCCTGCCCGCTCCCCATAACCCCTTATCATTTAAGAAACTGTCTATTTCCGTCTTAAACTTATTCAATGTCCTAGCTTCCACAGCTCTCTGAGGCAGCGAATTCCACAGATTTACAACCCTGAGAGAAGAAATTCTCCTCATCTCAGTTTTAAATGGGTGGCCCTTATTGTAAGATCATGCCCTCTAGCTCTAGTCTCCCCCATCAGTGGAAACATCCTCTCTGCATCCACCTTGTCAAGCCCCCTCATAATTTTATACGTTTCGATAAGATCACTTATCATTCTTCTGAACTCCAATGAGTAGGGGCCCAACCTACTCAACCTTTCCTCATAAGTCAACCCTCTTATCCCCGGAATCAACCGAGTGAACCTTCTCTGAACTGCCTCTAAAGCAAGTATATCCTTTTGTAAATATGGAAACCAAAACTGCATGCAGTATTCCAGGTGTGGCCTCACCAAAACCTTGTATAGCTGTAGCAAGACTTCCCTGCTTTTATAATCCATCCACTTTGTAATAAAGGCCAAGATACCATTGGCCTTCCTGATCACTTGCTGCACCTGCATACTATCCTTTTGTGTTTCATGCACAAGTACCCCCAGGTCCGCTGTACTGTGGCACTTTGCAATCTTTCTCCATTTAAATAATAACTTTCTCTTGGATTTTTTGTGCCGAAGTGTATAACCTCACACTTCCCAACATTATACTCCATCTGCCAAATTTTGCCCACTCACTTAGCATGTCTATGTCCTTTTGCAGATTTTTTGTGTCCTCCTCACACATTGCTTTTCCTCCCATCTTTGTATCATCAGCAAACTTGGCTAGGTTACACTCAGTCCCTTCTTCCAAGTCATAGATTGTAAATAGTTGGGGTCCCAGCACTGATCCCTGTGTGATAGAGTATTCAAACAGGCTTATTTAGACAGGCTGTGAAAAAACACAGGCCATATTACATTAAGTCATCAATCAACTTGACATTTTAGGAACTTGGGTAGCGAGCCAATTAAAAGGTTAAAATACTAGTAATTGAGCCAATAAGGTCAAAGAAGGCGAGTTCTTTTCTGTAAATTGAACCGGGTATAAATACAGCCATTTTGACCATGTGGTCCCAGTAAGAAAAAGAAACTGGCAATCAGCCAGCAGTTTGTTGCTCTCTGCCAAGATTAAAAAGTTAAAACTACCATCGGAGTTCGTATTTCAATGGAAATTAAGAGATCTAACACTGTGACACCCCACTAGTTACTGGTTGCCAACCAGAGAATGAACCATTTATCCCGATTCTCTGTTCTCTGTTAGTTAGCCAATCCTCTATCCATGCTAATATATTACCGCCAACCCCTTGAACTTTTATCTTGTGCAGTAACCTTTTATGTGGCACCTTGTCAAATGCCTTCTGAGAGTCCAAATATACCACATCCACTGGTTCCCCTTTATCCACCCTGTTCGTTACATCCTCAAAGAACTCCAGCAAATTTGTCAAAAAACGGGATGAGGTCCTACAAGACGAATTTAGGGAGCTAGGAGCTAAATTAAAAGTAGGACCTCAAAAATATTAATCTCAGGATTGCTACCAGTGCCATGTGCAAGTCAAAGAAGGAATCGCAGGATAGCTCAGATGAATACATGGCTTGAGGAGTGGTGCAGAAGGAAGGGATTCAAATTCCTGGGACTTTGAAACCAGTTCTGGGGGAGGTGGAACCAGTACAAACCGAACGGTCTGCACCTGGGCAGGATCTGAACCAATGTCCTAGGGGGGAGTGCTTGCTAGTGCTGTTGGGGAGGAGTGAAACTAATATGGCAGCAGGATAGGAACCTATGCAGAGAGATGGAGGGAAGTAGAATGGGGACAGAAGCAAAAGATAGAAAGAAGAAAAGTAAAAGTGGAGGGCAGAAAAACCCAAGGCAAAAAGCAAAAAGGGCCAAATTACAGCAAAATTCTAAAGGGACAAAGTGTGTTAAAAAGACAAGCCTGAAGGCTCTGTGCCTCTATGCGAGGAGTATTCGGAATAAGGTGGACAAATTAACCGTGCACATAGCAGATTACAGATATGATGTAATTGGCATCACGGAGACATGGCTCCAGGGTGACCAAGGCTGGGAACTCAACATCCAAGGGTATTCAATATTTAGGAAGGATAGACAGAAAGGAAAAGGAGGTGGGGTGGCATTGCTGGTTAAAGAGGAAATTAATGCAATAGTAAGGAAGGACATTAGCCTGGATGATGTGGAATCGCTATGGGTGGAGCTGCGGAATACCAATGGGCAGAAAACACTAGTGTGAGTTGTGTACAGACCACCAAACAGTAGTAGTGAGATTGGGGACAGCATCAAACAAGAAATTAGAGATGTGTGCAATAAAGATACAGCAGTTATCATGGGCGACTTTAATCTACATATTGATTGGGCTAACCAAACTGGTAGCAATGCGGTGGAGGAGGATTTCCTGGAGTGTATTAGGGATGGTTTTCTAGACCAATATGTCGAGAAACCAACTAGAGGGCTGGCCATCCTAGACTGGGTGATGTGTAATGAGAAAGGACTAATTAACAATCTTGTTGTGCGAGGCCCCTTGGGGAAGAGTGACTATAATATGGTAGAATTCTTTAAGATGGAGAGTGACACAGTTAATTCAGAGATTAGGGTCCTGAACTTAAGGAAAGGTAACTTTGATGGTATGAGACATGAATTGGCTAGAATAGACTGGCAAGTGATAGTTAAAGGGTTGATGGTGGATAGGCAATGGCAGACTTTTAAAGATCACATGGATGAACTTCAACAATTGTACATCCCTGTCTGGAGTAAAAATAAAACAGGGAAGGTGGCTCAACTGTGGCTAACAAGGGAAATTAAGGATAGTTGTTAAATCCAAGAAAGAGGCATATAAATTGACCAGAAAAAGCAGCAAACCTGAGGACTGGTAGAATTTTGTAATACAGCAGAGGAGGACAAAGGGTTTAATTAGGATGGGAAAAAGAGAGTATGAGAGGAAGCTTGCTGGGAACGTGAAAACTGACCACAAAAGCTTCTATAGATATGTGAAAAGAAAAAGAAAAAAAAAGTGAAAACAAATGTAGGTCCCTTGCAGTCAGATTCGGGTGAATTTATAATGGGAAACTAAGAAATGGCAGACCAGTTAAACAAGTACTTTGGTTCTGTCTTCACGAAAAAAGACACAAAATAACCTTCCGGAAATACTAGGGGACCAAGGGTCTAGTGAGAAGGAGGAACTGAAGGAAATCTTTATTAGGCGGGAAATGGTGTTAGGGAAATTGATGGGATTGAAGGCCGATAAATCCCTGGGCCCTGATAGTCTTCATCCCAGAGTACTTAAGGAAGTAGCCCTAGAAATAGTGGATGCATTGGTGATCATTTTCCAACAGTCTATCGACTCTGGATCAGTTCCTATGAACTGGAGGGTAGCTAATGTAACACCACTTTTTAAAAAAGGAGGGAGAGAGAAAATGGATAATTGTAGACCAGTTAGCCTGGCATCAGTAGTGGGAAAAATGTTGGAATAAATTATTAAAGAAGAAATAGCAGCACATTTGGAAAGCAGTGATGGGATCAGCCCAAGTCAGCAGGGATTTATGAAAGGGAAATCATGCTTGACAAATCTTCTAGAATTTTTTTAGGATGTAACTGGTAGAGTGGGCAAGGGAGAACCAGTGGATGTGGTGTATTTGGACTTTCAAAAGGCTTTTGACAAGGTCCCACACAAGAGATTGGTGTGCAAAATTAAAGCACATGGTATTGGGGGTAATGTACCGATGTGGATAGAGAACTGGTTGGCAGACAGGAAGCAGAGAGTCGGAATAAATGGGTCCTTTTCAGAATGGCAGGCAGTGACTAGTGGGATACCGCAGGGTTCAGTGCTGCGACCCCAGCTATTTACAATATACATTAATGATTTGGATGAGGGAATTGAGTGTAATATCGCCAAGTTTGCAAATGACACTAAGCTGGGTGGCAGTGTGAGCTGTGAGGAGGACGCTAAAAGGCTGCAGGGTGACTTGGACAGGTTAGGTGAGTGGGCAAACGCGTGGCAGATGCAGTATAATGTGGATAAATGTGAGATTATCCACTTTGGTGGCAAAAACACAAAGGCAGATTAGGAAAAGGGGAGGTGCAGCGAGACCTGGGTATCATGGTACATCAGTCATTGCAATTTGGCATGCAGGTACAGCAGGTGGTGAAGGCGGCAAATGGTATGTTGGCCCTCATAGCTTGGGGATTTGAGTATAGGAGCAGGGAGGTCTTACTGCAGTTGTACAGAGCCTTAGTGAGGCCTCACCTGGAATATTGTGTTCAGTTTTGGTCTCCTAATCTGAGGAAGGACGTTTTTGCTATTGAGGAAGTGCAGCGAAGATTCACCAGACTGCTTCCCGGGATGGCAGGACTGACATATGAGGAGGGACTGGATCGACTCGGACTGTATTCACTGAAATTTAGAAGGATGAGAGGGGATCTCGTCGAACATTTTCAATTCTGACGGGACTGGACAGGTTAGATGCAGGAAGAATGTTCCCGATGTTGGGGAAGTCCAGAACCAGGGGACATAGTCTAAGAAGAAGGGCTAAGCCATTTAAGACTGAAATGAGCAGAAACTTCTTCACTCAGAGAGTTGTTAATCTGTGGAATTCCCTACCGCAGAGAGTTGTTGATGCCAGTTCATTGGATATATTCAAGGGAGAGTTAGATAAGGCCCTTACGGCTAAAGGGATCAAGGGGTATAGAGAGAAAGCAAGAAAGGGGTACTGAGGTGAATGATCAGCCATGATCTTATTGAATGGTGGTGCAGGCTCGAATGGCCTACTCCTGCACCTATTTTCTATGTTTCTATGACTTGCCCTTCATTATTCCATGCTGACTCTGCCTGACCGAATTTTGCTTATCCAAATGTCCTGCTACTGCTTCTTTAATAATGGACTCCAACATTTTCCCCAACCACAGATGTTAGGCTAACTGGTCCATTGTTTCTTGCCTTTGTCTGCTTCCTTTTTGAAATAGGGGCGTTACATTTTCAGTTTTCCAATCTACTGGGACCTCCGCAGAATCCAGTGAATTTTGGTAAATTACAACCAATGCATCCATTATCCCTGCCACTACTTCTCTTCAGACCCTCGGATGCAAGCCATCAGGTCCAGGGGATTTATCTGCCTTTAATCCCATTACCTTACTGAGTACCATCTCCTCCCCCCTATAGCCACTTGATTATCCACTGTTGGAATATTGTTAGTGTCCTCTACCTTAAAGACTGATACAAAATATTTGTTCAGAGTTTCTGACATCTCCATGAGCCGCATTACTAATTCCCCGGTCTCGTCCTCTAAGGGACCAACATTTACCTTAGCCACTCTTTTCCTTTTTATATACCTATAGAAACTCTTGCTGTCTGTTTTTATATTTTGTGCTAGTTTACTTTCATAGTCTTTCTTCCCTTTCTTAATCATTTTTTTAGTCATTCTTCGCTGGCTTTTAAAAGCTTCCCAGCCTTCTGTCCTCCCACTAGTTTTGGCCACTTTGTACGCCCTTGTTTTTAGTTGGATACTGTCCTTTATTTCTGTCAGTTGGTCAGTTTCTGGTATCTGAGTGTGGTCTTTATCTGTATCTGTCAGTTTCTGTTATGTCAGTGTGTGTTTTATCATGTACCGGTCAGTTTCTGGTAGACGAGTGTGTACTTTCACCTATATCGTTAGCTTCTGGTATGTGAATGTGGATATTGACCAGTATCTGTCAGTTTTTTGGATCAGAGTGTGGATTGCATTCTGTACCTGTCAGATTCTGGCATGGGAGTATCGGGTTTAATTGGTACCTGTCAGTTTCTGATATGTGACTGTGGTTTTAATCTGCACTGGTCACTTTCTGGTATCTAAGTGTGGATTGCATTCTGTACCTGTCAGTTTCTGGAATCTGGGTGTTGATTGTATTCTGTACCTGTCAGTTTCTGCTATGTGAATGTGGGTTTTATTCTGTACTTGTCAGTTCCTGCTATGCGAGTGTAGGAATTAATATGTACCCGTCAGTTTCTGGGAAGTGATTGTGTTTTTTTTGTACCTGTCAGTTTGTGGTAGATGTGCGGGGTGTCAGTTTCTGGTATCTGCGTGTGGATTTTTACCTTTATATGTCAGTTTGTGCAATGTGAATGTGGGATTCATTCTGTATCTCTCAATCTGGGGTAAGCGAGTGTGTGTTTCCTCTGTACCTGTTAGTTTCTGCTATGCGAGTGTGGGTTTTATTCTGTATCTCATATTCTGGGGTAAGTGAGTGGGTGTTTCCTCTGTACCTGTCAGTTCCTGGTATGTGAGTTGTTTTATCCTACATCTGTGAAATTTACAGATCAGAGACTACCCCAACAGACAATAGTTTTTCGCATTATATTGGATGAATGAGATTCAGAAATATTTGGAGTAGAGACGAGCTATTAGTACATGATATAAACCATAGCTGTCAGGGGTACAGTGAGTGAGTGCGCAATTCATTCTGTATCTGATAGTCAGGGGTACAGGGAGTGAGTGTGGGATTCACTCTGTATCTGAGTCTGTGGTACAGTGAGTGAGTGTGGGATCCACTCTGTATCTGTCAGTCAGGGGTACAGGGAGTGAGTGTGGGATTCATTCTGTATCTGTCAGTCAGGGGTACAGGGAGTGAGTGTGGGATTCACTCTGTATCTGAGTCTGTGGTACAGTGAGTGAGTGTGGGATTCACTCTGTATCTATCAGTCAGGGGTACAGGGAGTGAGTGTGGGATTTATTTGGTATCTGCCATAAATGCAAGTGTTTGTTGTTGCTGTAGAAATGAAACTTTTCAGTTACTTACGGTGGCTAACATTTACGCAGAAGAAAATGTCAGAAGCAGCCTCGTGGATAACCATCAGGAAAGTGCTGTTACTGGTGAGATCACAATTTGCTCGATGCAAACTTGGCTAATAACTCTAGAGGTGATGGAAAAGAAAGCAACATTTGGGGACGTTTGAGCGAGATGAGAAAACATAATCAGCGCAAGGAGCCCGATCAGAGAGCTGGTGGGCAAGAAGCATTGAGCTCCAGTTTACTGCCAGATGCTATTTCCAAAACAACGGGGAAGAACAGTCCCTGGATCTTGGAACTTGAGGAGGCCTTTCAGCACATGGAACCTGGAGGCAAATCATACCTTCGAGCCTGTTACATAAGGAACAGGAGGAGGCCATTTAGTCCCTCGAGCCTGTTACATAAGGAACAGGAGGAGACCATTCAGTCCCTCGAGCCTGTTACATAAGGAACAGGAGGAGACCATTCAGTCCCTCGAGCCTGTTACATAAGGAACAGGAGGAGACCATTCAGTCCCTCGAGCCTGTTACATAAGGAACAGGGGGAGGCCATTCAGTCCTTCGAGCCTGTTACATTGGAACAGGAGGAGGCCATTCAGTCCCTCGAGCCTGGTGATAGGAAGGGACAATATGTATGAATATAAAGGGGCTGCAGGAGGGGTCAGAACTAAAAATCATGGTTTAAAAATTAGTATTAAAACACTTTACCTAAACGCATGCAGCATTCGAAACAAAGTAAATGAGTTGACGGCACAAATCATTACAAATGGGTACAATTTGGTGGCCATTACAGAAACTTGGTTGCAGGGTGGCCAAGACTGGGAATTAAACATACAGATTGAGGGTGAGGAAGTAGTGTCTCAAATGAGCATACTATGCTTAAACAAAGGGGACTACAGTGGGATGAGGGCAGAGTTGGCTAAAGTAGACTGGGAACACAGTCTAAACGGTGGCACAATTGAGGAACAGTGGAGGACTTTTAAGGAGTTCTTTCAAAGTGCTCAACAAAAATATATTCCAGTGAAAAAGAAGGGCGGTAAGAGAAGGGATAACCAGCCGTGGATAACCAAGGAAATAAAGGAGAGTATCAAATTAAAAACCAATGCGTATAAGGTGGCCAAGGTTAGTGGGAAATTAGAAGATTGAGAACATTTTAAACGACAGCAAAGAATGACTAAGAAAGCAATAAAGAAAGGAAAGATAGATTACGAAAGTAAACTTGCGCAAAACAGAAAAACAGATAGTAAAAGCTTTTACCGATAGATAAAACGGCAAAGAGTGACTAAAGTAAATGTTGGTCCCTTTGAAGATGAGAAGGGGGATTTAATAATGGGAAATGTGGAAATGGCTGAGACCTTAAACAATTATTTTGCTTCGGTTTTCACAGTGGAAGACACAAAAACCATGCCAAAAATTGCTGGTCACGGGAATGTGGGAAGGGAGGACCTTGAGACAACCACTATCACTAGGGGGGTAGTGCTGGACAGGCTAATGGATCTCAAGGTAGACAAGTCCCCTGGTCCTGATGAAATGCATCCCAGGGTATTAAAAGAGATGGAAGTTATAGCAGATTCATTCCTTATAATCTACCAAAATTCTCTGGACTCTGGGGAGGTACCAGCAGATTGGAAAGCAGCTAATGTAACGCCTTTGTTTAAAAAAGAGGGCAGACAAAAGGCAGGTAACTATAGGCTGGTTAGTTTAACATCTGTAGTGGGGAAAATGCTTGAAACTATCATTAAGGAAGAATTAGTGGGACATCTAGATAGGAATAGTGCAATCAAGCAGATGCAACATGGATTCATGAAGGGGAAATCATGTTTAACTAATTTACTGGAATTCTTTGATATAACGAACATGGTGGATAGAGGATGTGGTGTATTTAGATTTCCAAAAGGCATTCGATAAGGTGCCACACAAAAGGTTACTGCAGAAGATAAAGGTACGCGGAGTCAGAGGAAATGTATTAGCATGGATAGAGAATTGTCTGGCTAACAGAAAGCAGAGAGTCGGGATAAATGGGTCCTTTTCGGGTTGGAAATCGGTTAGTGGTGTGCCACAGGGATCGGTGCTGGGACCACAACTGTTTACAATATACATAGATGACCTGGAAGAGGGGACAAAGTGTAGTGTAACAAAATTTGAAGATGACACAAAGATTAGTGGGAAAGCGGGTTGTGTAGAGGACACAGAGAGGCTGCAAAGAGATTTAGATAGGTTAAGCGAATGGGCTAAGGTTTGGCAGATGGAATACAATGTTGGAAAATGTGAGGTCATCCACCTTGGAAAAAAAAAACAGTAAAAGGGAATATTATTTGAATGGGAAGAAATTACAACATGCTGCAGTGCAGAGGGACCTGGGGGTCCTTGTGCATGAATCCCAAAAAGTTAGTTTGCAGGTGCAGCAGGTAAACAGGAAGGCGAATGGAATGTTGGCCTTCGTTGCGAGAGGGATGGAGTACAAAAGCAGGGAGGTCTTGCTGCAACTGTATCGGGTATTGGTGAGGCTGCACCTGGAGTACTGCGTGCACTTTTGGTCACCTTACTTAAGGAAGGATATACTAGCTTTGGAAGGGGTACAGAGACGATTCACTAGGCTGATTCCAGAGATGAGGGGGTTACCTTTTGATGATAGATTGAGTAGACTGGGTCTTTACTCATTGGAGTTCAGAAGGATGAGTGTTGATCTTATAGAAACATTTAAAATAATGAAAGGTATAGACAAGATAGAGGCAGAGAGGTTGTTTCCACTGGTCGGGGAGACTAGAACTTGGGGGCATAGCCTCAAAATACGGGGGAGCCAATTTAAAACTGAGTTGAGAAGGAATTTCTTCTCCCAGAGGGTTGTGAATCTGTGGAATTCTCTGCCCAGGGAAGCAGTTGAGGCTAGCTCATTGAATGTATTCAAATTACAGATAGATAGATTTTTAACCAATAAGGGAATTAAGGGTTATGGGGAGCGGGCGGGTAAGTGGAGCTGAGTCCACGACCAGATCAGCCATGATCTTATTGAGTGGCGGAGCAGGCTCGAGGGGCTAGATGGCCTACTCCTGTTCCTAATTCTTATGTTCTTATGAGCCTGTTATATAAGGAACAGGGGGAGGCCATTCAGTCCCTCGAGTCTGTTACATTGGAACAGGAGGAGGCCATTCAGTCCCTCGAGTCTGTTACATAAGGAACAGGAGGAGGCCATTCAGTCCCTCGAGCCTGTTACATTGGAACTGGAGGAGGCCCATTCAATTCCTCGAGTCTGTTACATTTGGAACTGGGGGAGGCCATTCATTAGAAGTGGAGGAGGCCCATTCAGTCCTTGGATCCTGTTACACAGGAACAGTAAGCCATTCTGCCCTTCGATTCTGTTACATTAGGAACTGGAGTGGGCCTTTTAGCCCTGGAGTTTGCTTTACAGGAATAGATTCAGCCCCTCAAACCTGTTACAAATGAATAATAGGAGGCCATTCAGACCCTCAAGTTTGTTGCATAGAAACAGGAGGTGGGCATTCAGAACCACAGCCTTGCTATAAAGGAATTGGTGGAGGCGATGCATCGACTGGATACTGTTACACAGGAATAGAGGAGGCTATCCATCCTCTGGAGCCTTTCACATCTGAACAGGAGTAGGCCATTCAGACTCTCAAGAATGTTATATAGGAACTGGAGGAGGCCATTCAGCCCGCTGAGAATGTTAAAGGAACTGGAAGAGGACAATAAGCCAGTCGCACATGTTATATTGCAACTGGAGGAGGCCACTCATCCCATTTAACTTATTACACAGGAACAGGAGATGGCTGTTCAGCACTGAATGTTGTTAGACAGGAACAGGATGAGGCTATTCTTCCCCTCGAGCCTGTTACATTGGATCAGGAGGATGCCATTCAGCCCTTCCATTCTGTTTTATGGGAAGAGGAAATTCAGCCTCTCTAACATTAGAAACACGAGCAGACCATGCAGCCTTTGATTCTGTGACATGGGAACAGCAGGAAGTTTTTCATCCCCTCGTGCTTCATACATTAGGAACAAGAGAAGACCCTCAGTCCCTTGGGTCTGTTACATCGGAACAGGAGTAGGCCAATTCCACCCCTCGGAACTGTTAACCAGGAACAGGAGGTGCCCATTCAGCACCTCCAGCCTGTTAGAGGAATTGGAGGAGGTCTTTCAGCCCCTCGCACATGTTATATAGGAACTGGGGGAGGATATTCAGCCCCTCAAGCATGTTAAATTAGGATCACAAGCAGACCATTCAGCCCTTTGACCCTGTGACATGGGAACAGAAGGCCGTTCAATCCTTCGAGGATGTCATATAGGGATTGGAGGAGGCCATACAGCAACTCGAGCTCATTACATTAGGAACTGGAGAGGGCCATTCAGCAATTGGAGTTAGAAAGCAGTAGGAGGAAGCAATTCTGCCCCTCGGGTCTGTTACATTAGGAATAGGACAAGGGCATTCATCCCCGCGGGACTGTTTCAGGGGAACAGGAGGAGGGCATTTAGCCCCTCGAGCTTGTTACATAGGAGTCTGTTATACAGGAATAGAAGTGGCTATTCAGCCCCTGGAATCTGTTTCATAATGGGGAACAAAGAAATGGCGGACCAATTAAACAAGTACTTTGGTTCAGTATTCACTAAGGAGGACATTAACAACCTTCCGGATACAAGAGGGGTCAGAGGGTCTAGTAAGGAGGAGGAACTGGGGGAAATCCTTATTAGTCGGGAAATTGTGTTGGGAAAATTAATGGGATTGAAGGCTGATAAATCCCCAGGGCCTGATGGACTGCATCCCAGAGTACTTAAGGAGGTGGCCTTGGAAATAGCGGATGCATTGACAGTCATTTTCCAACATTCCATTGACTTTGGATCAGTTCCTATGGAGTGGAGGGTAGCCAATGTAACCCCACTTTTTAAAAAAGGAGGGAGAGAGAAAACAGGGAATTATAGACCGGTCAGCCTGACCTCAGTAGTGGGTAAGATGATGGAATCAATTATTAAGGATGTCACAGCAGCGCATTTGGAAAGAGGTGACATGATAGGTCCAAGTCAGCATGGATTTGTGAAAGGGAAATCATGCTTGACAAATCTTCTAGAATTTTTTGGGGATGTTTCCAGTAGAGTGGACAAGGGAGAACCAGTTGATGTGGTATATTTGGATTTTCAGAAGGCTTTCGACAAGGTCCCACACAAGAGAATAATGTGCAAAGTTAAAGCACATGGGATTGAGGGTAGAGTGCGGACATGGATTGAGAACTGGTTGTCAGACAGGAAGCAAAGAGTAGGAGTAAATGGGTACTTTTCAGAATGGCAGGCAGTGACTAGTGGAGTACAGCAAGGTTCTGTGCTGGGGCCCCGGCTGTTTACACTGTACATTAATGATTTAGATGAGGGGATTAAATGTAGTATCTCCAAATTTGCGGATGACACTAAGTTAGGTGGCAGTGTGAGCTGCGAGGAGGATGCTATGAGGCTGCAGAGTGACTTAGATAGGTTAGGTGAGTGGGCAAATGCATGGCAGATGAATTATAATGTGGATAAATGTGAGGTTATCCACTTTGGTGGTACAAACAGAGTGACGGAATATTATCTGAATGGTGACAGATTAGGAAAAGGGGAGGTGCAACGAGACCTGGGTGTCATGGTACATCAGTCATTGAAGGTTGGCATGCAGGTACAGCAGGCGGTTAAGAAAGCAAATGGCATGTTGGCCTTCATAGCAAGGGGATTTGAGTACAGGGGCAGGGAGGTGTTGCTACAGTTGTACAGGGCATTGGTGAGGCCACACCTGGAGTATTGTGTACAGTTTTGGTCTCCTAACCTGAGGAAGGACATTCTTGCTATTGAGGGAGTGCAGCGAAGGTTCACCAGACTGATTCCCGAGATGGCGGGACTGGCCTATCAAGAAAGACTGGATCAACTGGGCTTGTATTCACTGGAGTTCAGAAGAATGAGAGGGGATCTCATAGAAACGTTTAAAATTCTGATGGGTTTAGACAGGTTAGATGCAGGAAGAATGTTCCCAATGTTGGGGAAGTCCAGAACCAGGGGTCACAGTCTAAAGATAAGGGGTAAGCCATTTAGGACCGAGATGAGGAGGAACTTCTTCACCCAGTGAACCTGTAGAATTCTCTACCACAGAAAGTTGTTAAGGCCAATTCAATAAATATATTCAAAAAGGAGTTAGATGTAGTCCTTACTACTAAGGGGATCAAGAGGTATGGTGAGAAAGCAGAAATGGGGTACTGAAGTTGCATGTTCAGCCATGAACTCATTGAATGGCAGTGCAGGCTAGAAGGGCCGAATGGCCTGCTCCTGCACCTATTTTCTATGTTTCTAACTAAATGAGGCCATTTATCCCATTCTAGCCTGATACATAGGTACAGGGGAAGGTCATTCTGCCCCTAGAGCTTGTTACATATAAACAGGAGGAAGCCATTATGTCCCTCGTGTTTATTACATTAGGAACATGAGAAGACCATTCAGTATCTCCAGTCTGTTAAATTAGGAACAGAAAGTGGCTATTAACCCCCTCAGGCCTGTTACACAGGAATAGGAGGAGGCCATTCAGCACCACAAGCATGTTTAATTCGGATAACCTGTCTGTGTACCTGCACACTAGAGGCCCAGGGCAGAATGGGCCAGCCCACACTGTGATATGTGTGCGCATTAGATCCGTGCAGCAGAGCAGGTCTCCAGTCATCTTGGTTAACCCTTGCCACTGGATAAAGGCAATGGTCAATGGTCACCACACGTTAAAACAAACCAGGCACAGGCATCTTCCACCCTTCAATTGGAGTTCCGGACTGGAATATCGGGTCCTTCATTGAAACATCTGTGAACTCATGTGGAAGCAAGTCACCCTCGTTCAAGGGACTGCTGTGATGATGACACTGATAGGTACCGTACCTACTGTGTTTACAAGCAGCTGGTTACACTGTTCCAAATGTTTCAAGTGGAAGAAACTTCACATTTCCGGTTCCTTCAATTCCTTGCCTGTCGGAATAAAATGTATTTCTGATCATTCAAGAACAGGAGAGGTAGAAAAGACTAAAGTGATGAATGTAATCGTTCACTTAATATTCATTATGAACATTCACAAAGGGAAGCCAGCGATACAAAAATGTCAGTGTCTGACTCCACTGCAGTACTCAGCTTCTGCACACCAAGTGTGTTGGGCAGATTTACAGCAAGTTACTGACATCCAGACACAACCCAACCCCTGCCCTGCTTCAGGAATGGGACTACCCGATGGAGCACGGACTTTTATACAGCTCAGATTGCTGCTCCCCTCTCCCAGGGCACTAACCGTTCAACCAAAAACAAAGAGCCGCTGTTTAAAACGTGTCCTTCACATTTCTCACCCGGTGCCTTCAATAGATTCTCCTTGTATAAATCCTGTGTGTCCGGCTCTGCTTCCACTACTCGCTGTCCAATGACAACAAACATGGTGAGACTGGAACTAAAGCAGGAACGTTCACTACTGGTTTGCAGGGAAAAAGCAGCAATGATTGTCAACAGCAGATCCTTCCCATTCTGTCTCCCTTACCCGGGGCACACGCTGTCCACACACAGCCCGAGAATGGCCTCTCCCTTCCCCCACTCACTCCACGCACTGAGACCAGTTCTTGCTCCACTCCGCCTGAACTTCCCCCAGACTCAGTGCCGATCTCTGAGCCCATCTGCGGACACGCTCCCAAAGCGATGTGCTGCTGTAAGGAGGCTGCTGCTCGCTGCTCGCTGCCTTACCCCGGGGCCGCAGTGTCTCCATTCCCGGCTGTTTAAACCATCTTCTTCCGCTCACTGAGTGAATGGCGCTCACAGGCTGGGGGAGGGGAGGGCGCATGCGCTCTTCTGCTCACTGGAAATCGACACAGGGGGCGGGGCTTATCCCCGCATGCGCAGCTCTCTGCAATAATTCAGCCTTTAAAAATCAAAGTGAACTTTTCCCAATTTACTTTTAGCAGAATCTGAGCAAAGGAACTGGGCCTGGGGGGCAAGGACAGAGAATGTTTATCATTATCATCATCATAGGCAGTCCCTCGGAATCGAGGAAGACTTGCTTCCACTCCTGAAGTGAGTTCTTTGGTGGCTGAACAGTCCAATACGAGAGCCACAGACTCTGTCACAGATGGGACAGACAGTCGTTGAGGGAAGGGGTGCGTGGGACTGGTTTGCTGCACGCTCTTTCCGCTGCCTGCGCTTGGTTTCTGCATGCTCTCAGCGATGAGACTTGAAGTGCTCAGCGCCCTCCCAGATGCACTTCCTCCACTTAGGGCCGTCTTTGGCCAGGGACTCCCAGGTGTCAGTGGGGATGTCGCACTTCATCAGGGAGGCTTTGAGGGTGTCCTTGTAATATTTCTGTTGCCCACTTTTGGCTCATTTGCCATGAAGGAGCTCCGCATAGAGCACTTGCTTTGGGAGTCGCGTGTCTGGCATGTGAACTATGTGGCCTGCCCAGCGGTGCTGATCGAGTGTGGTCAGTGCTTCAATGCTGGGAATGTTAGCCTGGACAAGGACGCTGATATTGGTGCACCTGTCCTCCCAGGGGATTTGTACGATCTTGCGGAGATATCATTGGTGATATTTCTCCAGCAACTTGAGGTGTCTGCTGTACATGGTCCATGCCTCTGAGCCATACAGGAGGGCAGGTATCACCACAGTCCTGTAGACCACGAGCTTGGTGGTAGACCTGAGGGCCTGGTCTTCGAACACTCTTTTCCTCAGGTGGCCGAAGGCTGCACTTACACACTGCAGGGGGTGTTGAATCTCGTCATCAATGTCTGCTTTTGTTGATACAAGGCACCCGAGACATGGGAAATGGTCCATGTTGTCAAGGGCTGCACCGTGGATCAAGGACCGGCTGATGGAGGACCTTTGTCTTTCAGATGTTTAGCGTAAGGCCCATGCTCTTGAATGCCTCAGTAAATACATCGACTATATCCTGGAGTTCAACTTCAGAATGTGTGCAGACGCAGGTGTCATCCACGTGCTGTAGCTCAACGACAGAGGTTGGGGTGATCGTGGACCTGGCCTAGAGGCGGAAAAGGTTAAACAACTTCCCACTGGTTCTGTAATTTAGTTCCACTGCAATGGGGAGCTTGTTGACTGTGAGGTGGAGCATGGCAGCAAGGACGATTGAGAAGAGGGTTGGAGCAATGACACAGCCCTGTGTGACCTTGGTCCGGACGTGGATTGGGTCTGTAATGGATCCATTGGTAAAGATCATGGCCTGCATGTCCTTTGGAGCAGGTGAAGGATGTTGACAAACTTTTGGGAGCATCCGAAATGAAGGAGGAAGTTCCATAGACCCTCGTGGTTGACATTGACAAAGGCCTTTGTAAGGTCGAAAAAGGCCATGTATAAAGGCTGGTGCTGCTCCCTGCATTTTTTCTTCAACTGTCGCGCTGCAAATATCATGTCCATTGTGCCCCGGGGCAGCGTCAGAGAGGCCTATAAAAGGATTGGCATTGGAGAGGTGGGAATTCGAGCAGCGGGAGTTTGGAGCAGTGTCGGAGAGGCCTATAAAAGGCTCGGCATTGGAGAGGCGGGCGTTCGAGCAGTGGGAGTCCGGAACAGCATTGGAGAGGCCTATAAAAGGCCCAACAGTCGGAGTGGTGGGAGTTCGAGCAGCGGGAGTCTGGGGCAGCATCGGAGAGGCCTATAAAAGGCCCAACAGTCGGAGGGGCCAGCTGGTGCAGGTGCAGCTGCAGAAGGTAAACAAAGAAGTAGAATAAATCGCAAGGTGACGTCACAGCCAAGGGGGTAAGTGATTGGCTGGTGATTGGTGAGTAGTTTTTCTTTTTCTTTTCCCTATCAATAGGTAACCTTTATCATTGTTGTTGCCAAATTAAGTTGATCTAAATGTTAAGCCTTGGCAGGAGAGCTCGGACAGGTGTCATGCTCCTCCTGTGCTATGTGGGAACGCAGGGATGTTTCCAGTGTCCCTGATGGCTACATTAGCAGGAAGTGTACTCTGCTGCAGCTCCTGACAGACTGCATTGTGGCACAGGATCTGCGGGTGGATTCTCTCTGGAGCATGCACGATGCTGAGGATGCCACGAATAGCATGTTTAGTGAGTTGGTCTTACCGCAGGTCAGGGTTACATGGCAGATAGGGAATGGATGACCAACAGGAAGAGCAGTGGAAGGAAGGTAGTGCAGATTTCCCTGTGGTCATCCCCCTCCAAAACAGATACACCGTTTTGGGTATTGTTGGGGGGATGAGTCATCAGGGCAGGGCAACAGCAGCCAAGTCCATGGCACCGTGGGTGGCTCTGCTGCACAGGAGGGCAGGAAAAAGAGTGGGAGAGCTATAGTGGTAGGGGATTCTATTTTAAGGGGAATAGATAGACGTTTCTGTGGCCACAATCAAGACTGCAGGGTGGTATGTTGCCAAAGGGTGGAAAACGCTAGTGGGAGTTGTGTACAGACCACCCAACAGTAGTAGTGAGGTTGGGGACAGCATCAAACAAGAAATAAGGGATGTGTGCAATAAAGGTACAGCAGTTATCATGGGTGACTTTAATCTACATATTGATTGGGCTGACCAAACTGGTAGCAATATGGTGGAGGAGGATTTCCTGGAGTGTGTTAGGGATGGTTTTCTCGACCAATATGTCGATGAACCAATGAGGGGGGGGGGGCATCCTAGATTGGGTAATGTGTAATGAGAAAGGACTCATTAGCAATCTTGTTGTGCGAGGCCCCTTGAGGAAGAGTGACCATAATATGGTAAAATTCTTTATTAAGATGGATAGTGCCACAGTTACTTCAGAGACTAGGATCCTGAACTTGAGGAAAGGTAACTTCGATGGTATGAGATGTGAATTGGCTAGAATAGACTGGCAACTGATCCTTAAAGGGTTGATGGTGGATAGGCAATGGCAAGCATTTAAGGATCACATGGATGAACTTCAACAATTGTACATACCTGTCTGGAGTAAAAATAAAATGGGGAAGGTGGCTCAACCGTGGCTAACAAAGGAAATTAAGGATAGTGTTAAATCCAAGGAAGCGGCATATAAATTGACCAGAAAAAGCAGAAAACTGAGGACTGGGAGAAATTTAGAATTCAGCAGAGGAGGACAAAGGGTTTAATTAGGAGGGGGGAAATAGAGTATGAGTGGAAGCTTTCCGGGTACATAAAAACTGACTGCAAAAGCTTCTATAGATATGTGAAGAGAAAAAGATTAGTGAAGACAAATGTAGGTCCCTTGCAGTCAGATTCGGGTGAATTTATAATGGGGAACAAAGAAATGGCAGACCAGTTGAACAAATACTTTGCTTCTGTCTTCATGAAGGAAGACACAAATACCCTTCTGGAAGTACTAGTGGACCGAGAGTCTAGTGAGAAGGAGGAACTGAAGGATATCCTTATTAGGCGGGAAATTGTGTTAGGGAATTTGATGGGATTGAAGGCCGATAAATCTCCGGGGCATGATAGTCTGCCATCCCAGAGTATGTAAGGAAGTGACCCTAGAAATATACATTGGTGATCATTTTCCAACAGTTTATCGACTCTGGATCAGTTCCTATGAACTGGAGAGTAGCTAATGTAACACCACTTTTTAAAAAATGAGGGAGAGAGAAAATGGATAATTATAGACAAGTTAGCTTAACATCAGTAGTGGGGAAAATGTTGGAATCAATTATTAAAAATGAAATAACAGCGCATTTGGAAAGCAGTCTCAGGATCGGTCAAAGTCAACATGAAAGGGAAATCATGCTTGACTAATCTTCTGGAATTTTTTCAGGATGTAACTAGTAGAGTGGGCAGGGGAGAACCAGTGGAGCTGGTGTATTTGGCCTTTTGACAAGGTCCTACACAAGAGATTGGTGTGCAAAATTAAAGCACATGTTATTGGGGGTAATGTACTGACGTGGATAGAGAACTGGTTGGCAGACAGGAAGCAGAGAGTCAGGATTAATGGGTCCTTTTCAGAATGGCAGGCAGTGACTAGTGGGGTGCTGCAGGGCTCAGTGCTGGGACCCCAGCTATTTACAATATACATTAATGATTTGGATGAGGGAATTGAGTGTAATATCTCCAAGTTTCCAGATAAACTGGGTGGTGGTGTGAGCTGTGAGGAGAATGCTAAGAGGCTGCAGGGTGACCTGGACAGGTTAGGTGAGTGGGTAAATGCATGGCAGATGCAGTATAATGTGGATGAATGTGAGGTTATCCACTTTGGGGGCAAAAACACAAAGGCAGAATATTATCTGAATGGCGGCAGATTAGGTAATGGGGAGGGGGGGCGGGGGTGCAACGAGACCTGGGTGTCATGGTACATCAGTCATTGAAAGTTTGCATTCAGGTACAGCAGGTGGTGAAGAAGGCAAATAGTATGTTGGCCTTCATAGCTAGGGGATTTGAGTATAGGAGCAGGGAAGTCTTACTACAGTTCGACAGGGCCTTGGTGAGGCCTCACCTGGAATATTGTGTTCAGTTTTGGTCTCCTAATCTGAGGAAGGATGTTCTTGCTATTGAGGGAGTGCAGCGAAGGTTCATCAGACTGATTCCAGGGACGGCTGGACTGACATATGAGGAGAGACTGGATTGAATGGGCTTTTATTCACCGGGGTTTAGAAGGATGAGAGGGGATCTCATAGAAACATTTTAAGTTCTGACGGGACTGGACAGGTTAGATGCAGGAAGAATGTTCCTGATGTTGGGGAAGTCCAGAACTCGAGGTCACAGTCTAAGGATAAGGGGTAAGCCATTTAGGACCGATATGAGAAGAAACCTCTTCACTCATAGAGTTGTTAACCTGTGGAATTCCCTACTGCAGAGAGTTGTTGATGCCAGTTGATTGGATATATTCAAGAGGGAGTTAGATATGGCCCTTACGGCTAAAGGGATCTAGAGTTATGGAGAGAAGGCAGGAAAGGGGTATTGAGTTGAATGATCAGGCATGATATTACTGAATGGTGGTGCAGGCTCGTAGGGCCTACTCCTGCACCTATTTTCTATGTTCCTATGTTTCTATGCACCATAGGGGACAAAATCCGCACTGTCACTTTGGGAGGATCTCCTCGGCCACAGGGTGAAGTTGGTTGAGGAGGACTCTAGCAGCAACCTTCCCAGTGGTTGATAGCAGGGAGATTCCCCTGTAATTGCCGCAGTTGGACTTGTCCCCTTTTTTAATAATGGTCATGATCACTGCATCTCTGAGATCTCCCGGCATGCTCTCCTCGCTCCAGATGAGAGCGATGAGGTCATGTATCCATGTCAACAGTGCCTCTCCACCATACTTTAGTGTCTCAGCAGGGATTCCATCCGCTCCCATAGCCTTGTTGTTCTTGAGCTGTCTTATGGTTTTTCCAACCTCATGCACCGTTGGGGTTTCGCTGAGGTGGTGGTGGGTCGCAAGCTGCGGGATGGAATTGAGAACACTCGACTCAAAGGCAGAGTCTCGATTGAGGAGATCTTTGAAGTCCTCCTTCCAGCGGGCCCTGACAGCCTTGGTGTCCTTGACGGTTTCCCCATTCTTGGCCAGCAGTGGGGTGGGGCCTTGGGAGTTTGGACCATAGGTGGCCTTGACTGCGATGAAGAATCCTAGCACATCATGGCTGTTGGCTAGTTGTTGTAGCTCCTGTGCTTTCTCCATCCACCAGCTGTTTGTTAGGTCCCAGGTTTTTTGTTGGACCTCAGACTTGAGCCGCCTGTAATGTTGCTTTGTTGCTCCCGAGTTGTGTTTTTGCTTGATGCTCAGAAATGCTCTGTGCTTGCGATCTATTAGTTCTTGGATCTCCTGATAATTCTCATCAAACCAGTCCTGGAGTTTTCTGGTTGAGTGACCAAGTATCTCTTGGCAGGCACTGGTTATGGTGGCCTGGAGGACAGAGAATGTTGAAAGCTGGGGACCTTGTCCCTTTGAGATGCTCAATTTTGGATCATGCCATGCAGGGTGTTTTTCTATTCGTGAGCCTGTCTTCACAAAGCAATCCTGCAGAAACATAGGAGGGACGAGGGAGCAGGAGTGTTTGCTGAGACCGTGCAGGAGTTAATATCTGACAGTAAAAGTCCCAGGTTAATTTAATTGGAATGAAACACTCGGTCACTGAGAATAATATCGAAAAGCCCTGAGCTGCAAAGTTACAGAGACTACAACAGGGAAGCGAGGGTTAAATGTGGGACATTGTTTCTCTCACTCTCTGACACTGTCCCACAGTGTGGGATGAATAATGTCTCCCTCTGTGGTACAATATTAGTGAGAGAGGGGACTGCATCTCTGTCTCTCCAATGGGGACTTTCAGGATAAAACCGGACCTCACAGGTCAGTCTGGAACTGCTCCTGTGCATGTGTCTGTGTCTCACCACCCGACCTCGATCTTTGCTGTCTCTCGCTCAGCACTCTCCCCCCATCTCTGACTCTGTTACAATCCTCTTTCTCTTGTACTGTCTGTGAAGGCGGGATAACGCTATTGAGCATGATGTGGAAACACTATTGGAAGTACAATCCTGATACTGTTTCTGTTTCTCTCTCTAGTGCTGTACATGATGGTGTGGCACTGTGACTGAGCGTAATATGGAGACACTGATACCAAGTGTAAGACTGATAAAGTATGTGTGTGTCTCTCTCTATCTTTCGTAGTGCGGTACATGAATGTCTGACACTAGTATTGAGCGTAATATGGAGACACGTCTCTGGATGATGAGCATGGGATGGATAGGACACTAGTTACTGTTAAATGTCCCTCAGCTTAGGAGGCGAGAGAGACAAAGAAATGCTGGAGGGACGGTGAACATATAATTTATATTTTCATGTTAATCAAACATGTTTCTGCATTCGAACAATATAATAACTTAACAGCAGATATGGGTTAAGCCAGCCACTGCTGTGATTGGCTCCTGCCCCTGAATCTGGGGAACAGATATTGTGAGGAGCGCCGGCCTCGGAGTGTTTAACACTTACTGAGCTGGGAAACTACAACTAACCCCGAGAATCGGCAGCACAGGCCGAGCGGAGAGGAAACCCTGTGCTGGGAGCTGTAAATCTGGGACAGTTTGTGCTGTGAATGTGCAGATGTGAACATTGTGTGAGCGAGAGTGTGTTAAAGGGGCGGCCGGGTGAGACTAATGCCACTGTGTTTGTGTGTCCGTCTCATCGCCGGATTCCAGAGTCCCTCTTGTGTAAAATTCAAATATTTCCCTGTCACAGGATCGCCCTGCTGCCCTGCTCAGATCTAAAGTGGGAATTAAACGTCAAGTTTGATGTGATTTCAAATTTCAATCGAAAAACGAAGAAAATGTCCGCGATCGGGTGAGAGAGCGCGATCAGTGCAGCAATGAAACGGGTTTAAATCGAAATTGCTTCCTTCAGTTCGGATGAAACTTTCTCGACAACAAAAACCCGGTGTTCGGGACAGAAAGAGGCCAGTCTGGGAATCTGGACGGCCCGGGTTGAATTGGAATCGGACAGTTAATGAGGAGAGAGAAACACAGAGAGGCTGGAGGGGCGGGGAGCTGACAGCAGGATGTCTCCGCCCCGTCCGCTCGCTGCCTTTAAGTTGCTCTGTGCCGCCGCCTCCCGTTTCATTTCTGACCGAGCTCTGACTGTCAGAGAGATTTTCCACAGAGTCGCGGACATGACTGACACTGCAGCCGCCGAAACGGCCCCTCCTGCCTCCGCCGTTCAAACCAAGGCTCCCAGCAAGAAGAAGAAGGCGGCTCCCCGCTCCAAGTCAGCCGGTCCCACGTTGGGCGAACAGATCCTCAAGGTTGTGGCCGATGGCAGCGATCGCAAGGGGATGTCCCTGGCCGCGATAAAGAAGGCTCTGGCAGCCAAAGGCGTGGATGTGGAGAAGCGCGGGTCCCAGATCAGGTTCAGTATCAAGAGGAATGTGACAAATGGCTTCCTGGTGCAGACCAAGGGCACGGGCGCCTCGGGCTCCTTCAAAGTCGCTAAGAAGGAAAACCAGGGGAAAGTGGGAAGGAAGGTGAAGAAACCAGCAGCCAAGAAATCTCCAGCCAAGAAATCTCCAACCAAGAAATCTCCAGCCAAGAAACCAGCAGCCAAGAAACCAACAGCCAAGAAATCTCCAGCCAAGAAAACGAGCACCAAGAAGGCGCTAACAGCAAAAAAGACAGCCAAAGCGGCGGCTGGGAAGAAGTCGGCTGCGACGAAGCCCAAGAGCCCCAAGAAGGCCTCGAGCGCAAAGGTGAAGGCGGCCAAAAAGGTGGAAAAACCGAGGGCCAAGGTCAAATCAGCAAAACCCAAGAAAGCAGCGCACAAAAAGTAATAAAAAATGCAACTTGTAAACATCTGAACACAAAGGCTCTTCTCAGAGCCAACCACGCTTCTCAGAAAAGAGCTGATCCCCGAATCAAATGATTCCTGTCCCGGGGCGGGCTCAGATTTCAGACAGAAATAATTGAACATGAAGCCAGGATCCCCGGTGACTCGCTGACATTAACTGCACCCACCTCTCCCCCAGTGTCTGCAATAAAACACAGAGAATGGGATGTCCGGCCCGAGCCTCACTAACTGGGGATGTGTTCGGCTCCAGTCTCAGTTCCTGGTCATTGTCATTTCACAGATTTAGGGGGAGAGTCTGTGAGACGGTGATACTGGCGGAGATACCCCGCCTCACAACTCAAACCCCAAACACCACATTCTCCAAATCAGCTGGAATAAGGTGTTTGTAAACTGCTGAACCCGTCTGCGAGAAGAAGTGTGGGGAGATGGAACAAGGTCTGAGATTGACAGGGAAGGGGCTGTATATAGGCGGGAATATTCGTGATTGTTAATTGTAACGGGACCTTATTTAAAAGCTTCTGGTTCCTGGAAGTCTTGAAGATGAATTCCGAGTCAGTAAGGGTTTGTGCGGAGCGCTGTGTTTCGGTTCTATTGTGGGAAAACGGTTTGAAATTGGCGGCTGCAGAAAGCTGGAGGCGGAGCTGGAAGATCAGAGGCCGCTCTCTGCTCTGTCTGTCAATCTTGACTCTGTCTCCTCCCTTTCCCGCCTCTCTCACTCTGCGCTTTCTCAGTCAGGTCGGCTCCGGCTCTATAAAAAGGAGCCGGGAGCAGTTCACTTCTCATTCAACGACTGTTTGAGTGAAGAATCATCATGTCTGGTCGAGGTAAAGGAGGCAAAGGACTGGGTAAAGGTGGAGCCAAGCGGCACCGTAAAGTGCTCCGTGATAATATCCAGGGCATCACCAAACCAGCAATCCGCCGCCTGGCTCGCCGTGGCGGTGTCAAGCGGATTTCGGGCCTGATCTACGAGGAGACCCGCGGGGTGCTGAAGGTTTTTTTGGAGAATGTGATTAGGGATGCAGTCACCTACACTGAGCACGCCAAGCGCAAGACGGTCACTGCCATGGATGTGGTGTACGCTCTGAAACGGCAGGGCCGCACTCTCTATGGATTCGGCGGCTGAATAACTCGACCCTTTTCCCCCAAACAACACAAAGGCTCTTCTAAGAGCCACCCACCGGCTCACAGAGAGAGCAGCGACCTGGGGATGGGAACGCGGACAGTTTGGTTGGGAAATCGTTTCGGGTGTTTAATTAATGGAAACAAAGGTTTGGATTTATATAGCGCCTTTCACGACCACCGAACGTCTCAAGACATAGAAACATAGAAAATAGGTGCAGGAGTAGGCCATTCGGCCCTTCGAGCCTGCACCGCCATTCAACAAGATCACAGCTGATCACCCACTCCAGCACCTTCCCACGCCCCCTCCACACTCCCCGACCCCCGCTCAGCCGCAAGGACCACATCCAACTCCCTCCCGAACACGACCAATGAAGAACTTTTGGAGTGTAGTCGCTGTAGGAATATGGGAATTATTAAATATTTTACAACTATTATAAATATGAGAGATCAAAAACTCCGGCTGACAGTCACAACTACCGGGCAGGATACAGTCCCAGATATTAGTCTCCCCTCACAGATAATTCCTGTCATGTGCGGTTTCTGTGTGAGAATCGGTTAAATGGGACGGCACTGGCGGGATCTTTATGTTTACAGGAAGCAGTGACCGGGGATTTATTCCCGCCCGGTACAGACGGATCAGGGAATGGAACAGAATTCAAACCGGAATGTGACAGAATGGGATTGGTGACTTATAATGGGGCACAATCGCAGTTATAAAGAGCGGGATTCTTAAATTGCTGGCGGGAAATTAGATTTTATTTAATCTCTGTTGGTTGATATTCTGAAATCGGCGGGCTTTTTGAAATTGACCAACTGTCAGTTTCAGTTCAGCCAATCAGGGCCCAGTAATCCCCGCCCTTCATTTTCGTTCTCGGTGCTTGGTTCAAATTTGATTGGCGGTCAGGCTGCAGCCAATCACAGCCCCGGGGCGGACCTTCACGCACTTTAAAAGGAGGCACAAGAGGAGGCTCTGCATTACCAGTCCCTGTGTCGAGATCCGTTCAGAAAATGGCCAGGACCAAGCAGACAGCGCGCAAATCCACCGGAGGGAAAGCTCCTCGCAAACAGCTGGCGACCAAAGCGGCCCGGAAGAGCGCTCCGGCCACGGGCGGAGTGAAGAAGCCTCATCGCTACCGACCCGGCACCGTGGCTCTGAGGGAGATCCGCCGCTACCAGAAATCCACCGAGTTGCTGATCCGCAAACTGCCCTTCCAGCGCCTGGTGCGGGAGATCGCTCAGGATTTCAAGACCGACCTGCGCTTCCAGAGCTCGGCCGTCATGGCCCTGCAGGAGGCCAGCGAGGCTTACCTGGTGGGGCTCTTTGAGGACACCAACCTATGCGCCATCCACGCCAAGCGAGTCACCATCATGCCCAAAGACATCCAGTTGGCCCGCCGCATCCGCGGGGAGCGGGCCTAGACTCCCCCTGCCTTGGCTCGAAGCTTCTGTACCAAGTGAAACAACGGCTCTTTTCAGAGCCACCAAATCAGCAAAGGAAAGAGCTGCGATCTCCTGTAACCAGAGCTTCGTGTTGTTCATTAACCCACTGTAGGGACGGGCAGAGGGTGTGGGACTGATTACTGATCGTGTATTTATATACCAGCTCGGTTCACATGGGAGTTATTGACGATTAACTGATGAGCCCTTTAATATTTTCAGACTGACATCGGCTTTGTGTCGCTCTGACCCCAAGTTCCCCGGGGTAGATCACAGATTTCCCCATTCGGTGTTGTCGGAGAATGGGGGCAGGCAGATCTGGGAAGCACTGCAATGGACCCCGATCCTGTATGTGTTGTGCATCGCTCGCTGATGCAGTGCGGTCGAAACTGACTGGCTTAGCAGAGAAGTCCGGGAACGGCCGGAGCTCCCGAGAACAAAACCAGCATTCAAAATATCTCAAACCAGACCAAAATTAAACTAGGCCCTTTTATTACTACATTAATTCATCATCGCCGACTCTCGTTTTCAGACAGATTAAAGAATATTTAAAGAACCGGTGGCGGTATTTATACAATTGTTGAGTGACAACTGTAGTTCAATTATTCGCTGTTAACGGGAAGAGTATGTGTGAGCAGAGAACCGTAATGCAGAGACCGTGAACTGAAAACTCCCGCATACGGATAAGGGGTAAGCCATTTAGGACAGAGATGAGGAGAAACTTATTCACTCAAGAGTTGTTAACCTGTGGAATTCCCTACCGCAGAGTGTTGATGCCAGTTCGTTAGATATATTCAACATGGAGTTAGATGTGGCCCTTATGGCTAAACGGATATTGAGAGAAAGCAGAAAAGGGGCACTGAGGGAATAATCAGCCATGATCTTATTGAATGATGGTGCAGGCTCGAAGGGCCGAATGGCCGCCTCCTGCACCTATTTTCTATGTTTACAGGTCTAAAACAGGCCAATCTATCCGGTACATGAATTAAAGGGCTCTGACTCCATTAAGACAGTAAGCAGCCCTTTCACAGATACTGTGGGTGGCTCTGAAAAGAGCCTTTGGGTTATTAGATTAAATCTTGTCCGCTTTACTTGGTCTTGGATGAAGTGGTGGTTTTCTTGGGCAGCAGCACAGCCTGGATATTCGGCAGCACCCCGCCCTGAGCGATGGTCACCTTTCCCAGCAGCTTGTTGAGTTCCTCGTCGTTGCGGATGGCCAGCTGCAGGTGTCTGGGTATGATGCGGGTCTTCTTGTTGTCACGAGCCGCGTTGCCAGCCAGCTCCAGGATTTCAGCGGTCAGATACTCGAGCACAGCAGCCATGTAGACCGGGGCTCCGGCACCCACACGCTCAGCGTAGTTCCCCTTTCGCAGGAGCCTGTGAACACGGCCCACAGGGAACTGCAGTCCGGCCCGGGAGGAACGAGACTTGGCCTTGGCGCGAGCTTTACCACCGGTTTTTCCTCTTCCAGACATTTCCACGATCCACAAGTTCAGACAAAGAATGAGAAACTCCTCCCACATCTGCCCTTCTTATACATTCTGGAGGGATGCAGGGAGCGAACTTGTGATTGGTCACTCTGAAGTGGATTTCATTGGTCGTTTCCGCTGACCAATCACAGTCTGTCTAGTCCACCAATGAAAGGAGGGCGGAAATTACTGGTTCCCAACAGCCAGAACCTCATGATTTTTTAAATTCAAAAATCCCGCCAATAATTGTGAAAATTGCGGATTATGTTAGTAACTTCACCATTAGCCAAATACTTCAAAACACTTTTTGTTTCCTTTTGTCTTATTCCATGTTCCCCTTGCAAATTCCAGCCTGTTACAATCAGGATTAAATTTGGATTCAGTTTCAAACTGTCTAACGGGCGGGACTCAGTCCCCACTGATCATGTAACCAGACACATTCCAGCTCCATCTTTGTAAAAGTGAACTTCTTTTCGCAGGAGCTGCTGTGGGAGTGAGACCAGAACTGAGAGTCCTTCTGTAAAAAGAGAAGAGGGACAGGGTGTTCAAACTGCCCCTGTTCTAGTCTCTAAGAACTCCCATTCTAGGTTGTTACACTGCGGGGAGTCTCGAGTTAATAAACGGACTGAGCGCAACGGAATAAAAAAAACATGTAAAAAGGGCTTGAGTGAGAATGTGACTGAAATCGGAGTCTCCCCGCCCCCCAAAATAAATTCGTCGGCAGGCGCTGTGAATGAACGGGTCTGAGAACAAAGGGAAAGCGACCAGGGACCGTGTTTGTAGTTTACTCACTGCAGCAAATTCCAGCGACGCCAAGGTCAAGCCGGTCAGTGAAGCTTTTTATGGGAATTCAAAACTAAATCGACAACTGGAACTACAAAGGTTCTCACACACACTTGTTCAGGAAATAACTACAGTAAATTCAGTTTAAAGGGAGATGTGTTTGTGCAGCTCTTTCAATGATGTTGTGGGTGACTCTTAAAAGAGTCGTTGTGTTTGGGGTTTGTTGTCAGGACAGCGTGGAGTTTTACTTGGAGCTGGTGTACTTGGTCACCGCCTTTGTCCCTTCCGACACGGCGTGCTTGGCCAGCTCCCCGGGCAGCAGCAGGCGCACGGCGGTCTGGATCTCCCGGGAACTGATGGTGCGGCGCTTGTTGTAATGGGCCAGGCGGGAAGCCTCACCCGCGATGCGCTCGAAAACATCGTTCACAAACGAGTTCATGATGCCCATGGCCTTGGAGGAGATGCCGGTGTCGGGGTGAACCTGCTTCATCACTTTGTAGATGTAGATGGAGTAACTCTGCTTCCTCGATTTTCTGCGTTTCTTGCCGCCCTTCGGTGGTGTTTTCTTGATGACTTTCTTGGCGCCCTTTTTCGAAGCTGGTTTCTTTTCCTCAGGCATCGTCTTGTTTAATCAGGTGCAGATATGAAGGAAATTCTGTTCCGGGCTCGTATTATATAGGCAGCCCCACACTCCGCCCACATCCCTATGCTAATAAGGGATGGGTAAAGGCAACGATTGTGATTGGTTCATTAGCTGCGTTGTCAATTTCATTTGTTCTGTATCTCTCTAATTGGATGTTTAAAGGGACCAATCAGATTTATTGCTCGCCACAATCTCAAATTCTTGAATTCGGTCATCAATGACATCCCCTCCCGATTTATACTCCGTTCTTTATGTTTCTGTTCTGCTCTCAGGCAAAAATGGTTAATGACGGCCGGACTTATGCGGAAGGTTAATTCACGTTTTTTCCTATATATACATTCAATAATCTGAACAGCAAACTCGCTGCTGTGGATGTCGATCTAGATTTCTACATGTTCGAGACATTGACCGATTTATAACCAAGATTGCCTGAGGGTCACTTCTGATCAGGACTTGGGAGTCCTTCTATGAGGGCAAGGGACCCTCACTGTCCTTCCGCCCTGATGCTGCCTTCATCCCATCGTTTAATTCAACACCTTTCTTATCTGTCACTGCTGTAACATGGATGTAACAGCATGGATTTATGAAGGGGAAGTCATGTTTGACAAATTTGCTGGAATTCTTTGAGGATGTCACGAACAGGGTGGATAATGGGGAAGCTGTGGATGTGGTATATTTGGACTTCCAGAACGCATTTGACAAAGTGCCACATAAAAGGTTACTGACTGCACAAGATAAAAGTTCACGGGATTGGGGGTAATATATTAGCATGGATAGCGGATTGGCTAACAAACAGAAACCAGAGAGTGGGGATAAATGGTTCATTCCCGGGTTGGCAATCAGTAACCAATAGGATGCCACAGGGATCAGTGCTAGGACCCCAACTATTTATGATCTATATTAACGACTTGGAAGAAAGGACCAAGTGTAATGCAGCCAAGTTTGCTGACGATACAAAGATGGGAGGAAAAGCAATGGGTGAGGAGGACACAAAAATTCTGCAAAAGGACATAGACAGGCTAAGTGAGTGAGCAAGGATTTGGCAGATGGAGTATAATATTGGAAAGTGTGAGGTCATGCACTTTGGCAGAAAAAAATCAAAGAGCAAGTTATTATTTCAATGGTGAAAGATTGCAAAGTGCTGCAGTGCAGCGGGACCTGGGGGTACTTGTGCATGAAACACAAAAGGTTAGTATGCAGGTACAGCAAGTGATCAGGAAGGCCAATGGAATCTGGCCTTTATTGCAAAGGGGATGGAATATAAAAGCAGGGAAGTCTTGCTACAGTTGTACAGGGTATTGATGAGGCCACACCTGGAATACTGCATGCAGTTTTGGTTTCCATATTTACAAAAGGATATACTTGCTTTGGAGGCAGTTAAGAGAAGTTTCACAAGGTTGATTCCGGAATGAAGGGGTTGACTTGAGGAAAGGTTGAGTAGGTTGGGCCTCTACTCATTGGAATTCAGAAGAATGAGAGGTGATCTTATCGAAACATAAGATTATGAGGGGGCTTAACAAGGTGGATGCAGAGAGGATGTTTCCACTGCTAGGGGAAACTAGAACTAGAGGGCTTAATCTTAGAATAAGAGGTCGCCCATTTAGAACTGAGATGAGGAGAAATTTCTTTGAGGATTGTGAATCTGTGGAATTCGCTGCCTCAGAGAGCTGGGACATTGAATAAATTTAAGACAGAAACAGAGAGTTTCTTAATAAGGGAATAAGGGAATATGGGGCAGGGAAGTAGACCCGAGTCCATGATCGTATTAAATGGCGGAGCAGGCTCGAGGGGCCGTATGGCCGACATTTGCTCCTATTTCTTATGTTTTTATGTTCTTATGTTCTAACTACATTAGTTTTTTCAGTATTACCTTCATCTGGAATGCCCCGTAAATGTCTATGAGTTGAAGACTAAAAGGACATTCTGTCCATCGTGTATATGCTGATTTAAAACACCTAACACCACAATATAGATCTTGGCAAAAAACATATCTATACAGAACAAAATGTAAATCAACCATCTCGCCCCCGTTCCCCAGGTCACTGCTCTCTCTGTGAGGAGGTGGATGGCTCTGAGAAGAGCCTTTGTGTTGTGTTTGGGGGAAAGGGTCACGTTATTCAGCCGCCGAATCCATAGAGTGCGGCTCTGCTGTTTCAGAGCGTACACCAGATCCATGGCAGTGACCGTCTTGCGCTTGGCGTGTTCAGTGTAGTTGACCGCATCCCTGATCACATTCTCCAGGAAAACAATCAGCACCCCGCGGGTCTCCTCGTAGATCAGGCCCGAGATCCGCTTGACACGGCCACGGCGAGCCAGGCAGCGGATGGTTGGTTTGGTGATGCCCTGGATGTTATTACGGAGCACTTTATGGTGCCGTTTGGCTCTGCCTTTACCCAGTCCTTTGCCTCCTCCAGTCATGATGATTCTTTACTGAAATTGCCGCTGAATGTTAATCTCTCGCATTACCCATTGTCTGTTGAGACCACCAATGAAACGAGGGTGGAAATTCCTGTCCTCAACAGTCACACCTCGAAAGATTTTTAATTTCAAAAACACCGCCAATAATTTTTTAAAGTGCGGATTATGTTAATAAATGCACCATTAGCCAAAGGTTTACAAACAGGTTTTACTTCCTTTTATTTTATTCCATATTTCTCTTACTAATTCCAGGCTGTTACAATCAAAATTAAATTCGCGTTCACTGTCAATCTGTCTAACAGACGGCAATCAATCCCCACTGATTCTGTAACAGGGCACATTCCAGTTCAAACTGTGTAAAAGTTGGGAATCACAAATCATGGATTGATCTTCCGCACAGGCGGGAGTGAGACCAGGACTGGGAGCCCTTCTGTGAAAAGGGAAGAGGGATAGAGTGTTCACACTGCTCCCATTCTGGTCTCTGTACGAACTCCCATTCTGGGTTTTTACATTGCAGGGAGTCCCGGGTTAATAAACGGATTGACCGTAACAGGAATTGAAAAATAAACTTGTAAAGGGCTTGCGAGAGAATGAGGTGACTGAAATCTGAGCCTCATTCCCTAAACAAGCTCTTAATTCCTCGGCAGGTGCTGTAAATGGGAACGAGCGACAAGGAACCGTGTTTGGAGCATGAATGGCGGGAAATTCAACAGCGGTCCCAACGTCGAACCAGACAATGAAGCTGCTTATGAGAATTCAAAACTAATTCCACAGCTGGAACTGCAAAGGTTCCCAAACACACTTGTTCAGGAAATAATTACAGAATATTGAGTCTAAAGGGTGATGCGCTTTAGGTCTTTCAGAGAGGTTGTGGGTGGTTCTTAAAAGAGCCAGTGTTTGGGGTGTTCCCTCAGGACAGCGTGGAGTTTTACTGGGAGCTGGTGTACTTGGTCACCGCCTTTGTCCCTTCCGACACGGCGTGCTTGGCCAGCTCCCCAGGCAGCAGCAGGCGCACGGCGGTCTGGATCTCCCGGGAGCTGATGGTGTCAGATTATGGTATGAGAGTGTGTATTTTATTCTGTACTTGTCTATCTCTGGTATATGAACGTGGCGTTTAATCTGTACCTGTCAGTTACTAGTATATAATTGTTGGGGTTACTCTCTACCTCTCAGTTTCGGTTATGTGATTGTGGGTTTTAATCTGTACCTGTCACTCTCTAGTATTTGAGTGTGGTGTTTATTCTGTATCCATTTGTCTCTGGTATGTTAGTGTGGGTTAATCTGCACCTGTCAGCTGCTATGTGAGTGTGGTTTATTCTGTACCTCTCGGTTCTGGTATATGACTGTTGGGTTAATCTGTACCTGTCAGTTTCTGGTATGCGAGTCTGGTCTTTAATCTGTACCTGTCAGTCTCTGGTATGTGACTGTGTATTTTTTCTGTAACTGTCAGTTTATACGTGAGTGTTTATTTTATTCTATACATTTCAATCTCTGGTATGCGAATGTGGGGTTTAACCTGTACCTGTCAGTTTCTGGTCTATGAGTGTGGGTTTAATCTATACCCATCAGTTTCTGGTGTGCAAGTGTGGGTTTTATTCTGTATATTTCAGTATCTGGTATATGAATGTGATATGTTTCAATAGTGAAACAGCATTTGATCCTACCGCTCTGTGTGGCTGTAAGATTCACAATGAAACTCAGCCACTTCGGATCACTGTTGGACTGACAGCTTCTGCTGCCTGTGATAACAGGATTGAGGTCAGTTCTGTGTCTCTGCGCTCTGTGAGTGATAATGTACTTACTGTATGCGAGAAGGAGCTGCCTGCACTTTGTCTTGTGTTCTGGGTGGAAGAAATATCATATTTATACTGGCTCAATGAAGTATTTTGCTTTGAGAATAATAATACCAGAAAAATATTAGTTATGATATGGACAACTGATGGGGAAAATATAAAATAAAGTTGTAATGAATGTATATGTTTATAATAAAGTAAAGTATCTGGAGAGAGGAAACTGTGATACAAACAGTGTTCTTGTCTGACCTCACTGCAGTACAGCGGCACTCAGATTTTCCACACCAGGTGTGTAGGACGGTTCTATAGAAAGTTATCAGCATCCAGACACAACTCAAACCCAGCACTGGTCCATGAATGGGATCACCCGATTAATACAATCGAGGTTTATATCCTCCACTCCCATAGGACTACCTGTAAAATTCTGAATCGCTTTCTGGATTATAACCACAGGTACCTGGGCTGTACAACAATTGTTCTCAGTCTATTGGAACCGAGTTAAGTGCCTGTGCAGTCAACAGAATGTCACAGAGCCCGGATCATGATGTATCTGAGGGAGCGACAATGTATCTCTCGATCACCTTCAACACGGTTCTGGAGAACTCAACGCACTGAAACAAAATTACCAAATTTGAAATGTCTACTTTCTGTCCTGGTGCCTGCAATAGATACACTTTGTGACACCCCTCACATCCTCACTGTCAGGCTGTGTTTCCACTGTTCAATGTCCAAGAAGGGCAGACACGGTGAGATTGGGACTGAATCAGGAACATTCACTACTGGTTTGGTGACAGAAACCAGCAATGATTTGAAAGAGTGTGGTGATTAACTTTCTCTGTTACCTTACACTGTACACACATAGCCCGGGATATCTCCGCTCCCTTCCCCCACTCACTCCAAGTTCCCAAACTACTTCCTGCTCCATTCTGCCTCTTACAAACAGCCCCCGATTCCCCGACACAAAGCCCATTTGCAGACACAGTCTCAATGCGACGAGCTGCTGTAAGGAGGCTGCTGTTTGCTCCCTTACTCTGGCCTGGAATATCTCCGCTCCCTGATGTGTTCAACGATCATCAGCCCAGCACAGAGGAAACGGCAGCCACTGGCAGAGCTGGGGAAGGGGAGCTCGCATGGGCCCTTCCCATCAGTTTAAATACTGGGCGGGAGACAAGTGGGGGTGGGGGGGGGACGGTGTTGGTGGGGAGCAGGCAAGTATTTCAATGCTGGAGCGTGAAGCTTGGAGGTGGATCTGGAAGCTCAGAGGCTGCTGTCTCTGCTCAATCTGTCACCCTGTATTGTTTAGACTATGGGATGTGAGTGTGGGTTTTACACTGTATAGTTCAGACTATGGGATGTGAGTGTGGGTTTTACACTGTATAATTCAGACTTTGGGATGTGAGTGTGTGTTTTACACTGTATAGTTCAGACTATGGGATGTGAGTGTGGGTTTTACACTGTATAGTTCAGACTATGGGATGTGAGTGTGTGTTAAATTTTATATGAATCAAAAAGCAGAATGTTTAAAAGAGGAGATACTAGTAAATCTAGTTATTTAGGGGGATTTAAGTGTCATTGTACACGGATCACATATAGTTAACTTGCAGCTACTGCAAGCAATTAGGAAGGTAAAGGATATGTTGGCCTTTATTACAATGGGTTTGGAGTATAAGAGTAAAGAAATGTGGCTGCAATTATGTAGGGCTTTGGTGAGACCACACCTGGATTACTGGGCACAGTTTTGGTCTCATTGCCTAAGGAAGGATATTAGAGGGGGTGTGCAACATTGAATCCTGGGTTAGGGAGATTGAGTGAAATGCACCTATACACTCTGGAGTTTAGAAGAATGAGAGCTGAGCTCATTGAAACCTAAAAAAACCTTAGAAGTCTTGGCAGGGTAGATGCTGTGAGGATGTTTCCCTTTGCTGGATAGTCTCGATCTAGGGGTCACAGTCTCAGGATAAGGGATCGGACACTTAGGACTGAGATGAGGAGCAATGTATTCACTCAGAGGGATGTGAATCTTTGGAATTCTATACACATAGGTCTGAGACACTCAGTCATTGAGTATATTCAAGACAGAGAACAAAGGGAATCAAGGGAAATGGGTATCAGGCAGGAGTTCAGGGTGAAGTTCAGCCATGAATGTAATGAATTGCGGAGCAGGCTCGAGCGGCCTTACCGCCTGCTATTTCTTATTCTCTTCTAGCTGTCAGTATCTGGTACGTGAGTGTTGTTCTTTCTTCAGTTTTTGGTGGGCAAAAGTAGGTTTTATTATACACCATGTCTGCTTCTGGAATGTGACTGCGAGTTCCACTGTTTTTGCCTGTCTCCGGGATGTGAGTGTGGATTTTACTCTGTACCTGTCGGTTTCTGGTATGTCAATGTGGGTATTACCCTGTACCTGTCAGTTTCTCATATGTGATTGGGAATTTATTCTGTCCTTGTCAGTTTCTGTTATGTGAGTTTTATTCTGTACCTGTTATTTTCTGAATTTGTAACATGGGTTTTCCTCTGTACCTGCCAGTTTCTGGGATGTGAGTGAAATTTTTTGTCTGTACCTGTCTGTTTCCGGTATCGGAATGTAGGTAAAACTATGTAGTTCTCAATCTCTAGGATGTGAGTGTGCGTTTTACTCTGTATCAGTCACGTCTTTGGTATGTGAGTGGGGTTTTATTCTATAGCTGTCATTTTCTCGTATGTTAACGTGGGCTTTAATCAGTACCTGGCAGTTTCTGATATGCGAGAGTGGGTTTTAGCCTGTATCTGTCAGTTTATGATATCTGAGAGTGGGTATCTCTCATTGTCTTTTATGTCTAATTGTCTAATAAAGATTAAAACCAAACTCGCATTCCAAAGACTGACAGATACAGAGTAAATCCCACACTCACACCACAGAGAGTGACACATACAGTCTATAACACACTCACACATGAGAAAATGACAGCTACAGCACAAAAGCAGCACTATCACAGCAGAAACTGACAGGTACAGATTTACTCTGTATAGCTTAGTCTCGGATATGGGAGTGCAGAATTTACTCTATAGCTGTCTGTGTGTGATGCAAGTGTGGATTTTACTCTGTATCTGTTAGTCTCTGATGTGAGAGTGAGAGTGTTACTCTATCTATTGGTCTCTGATGTGAGTGAGTGAGTTTTACTCTGTATCTGTCAGTTTCTGGTATGCAAGTGTGGTTTTCCTCGATCATTCAGGCTCTGGGATGAAAGTGAGAGTTTTACTCTGTATGTTAATATCTGCGATGTGAGTGGGTTGTACTCTGCAACTTTCATTTTCTCAAATCTGAGTTGGGTTTTATTTTGTACCTGTCAGTTTCTAGTATATGAATAGGGGTTTTAATCTGTACCTGTCAGTTTCTGCTGTGATAGTGCTGCTTTTGTGCTGTAGCTGTCATTTTCTCATGTGTGAGTGTGTTATAGACTGTATGTGTCACTCTCTGTGGTGTGAGTGTGGGCTTTACTCTGTATCTGTCAGTCTTTGGAATGCGAGTTTGGTTTTAATCTTTATCTGTCAATTTCTGGTATTTGTCTGTTGTTGTTACTCTCCAATTGTTAGTTTCCAGGATGTGATATCTTCCAGTCTCTGGTATGTGAGTATGTGTTTTACTTTATAACTGTCTGACTCTGGGATGCAAGTGTATTTTATTCTGTATCTGCTGGTTTACAGAATGTATTAACAAAAACTGAGAGGTACAGAATAAAAGTTATGTGAATATCCATTTTACTCTGCACCAGTCACTTTCCGATATGTGAGTGTGGATTTTAACCTATATCTGCCAGTCAGTCAGTGTGTTACCATATGTGATTGTGATTCATAGAAACATAGAAACATAGAAAATAGGTGCAGGAGCAGGCCATTCAGCCCTTCTAGCCTGCACCGCCATTCAATGAGTTCATGGCTGAACATGAAACTTCAGTACCCCCTTCCTGCTTTCTCGCCATAACCCTTGATCCCCCGAGTAGTAAGGACTTCATCTAACTCCCTTTTGAATATATTTAGTGAATTGGCCTCAACTACATTCTGTGGTAGAGAATTCCACAGGTTCACCACTCTCTGGGTGAAGAAGTTTCTCCTCATCTCGGTCCTAAATGGCTTACCCCTTATCCTCAGACTGTGACCCCTGGTTCTGGACTTCCCCAACATTGGGAACATTCTTTCTGCATCTAACCTGTCTAAACCCGTCAGAATTTTAAACGTTTCTATGAGGTCCCCTCTCATTCTTCTGAACTCCAGTGAATACAAGCCCAATTGATCCAATCTTTCTTGATAGGTCAGTCCTGCCATCCCGGGAATCAGTCTGGTGAACCTTCGCTGCACTCCCTCAATAGCAAGAATGTCCTTCCTCAAGTTAGGAGACCAAAACTGTACACAATACTCCAGGTGTGGCCTCACCAAGGCCCTGTACAACTGTAGCAACACCTCCCTGCCCCTGTATTCAAATCCCCTCGCTATGAAGGCCAACATGCCATTTGCTTTCTTAACCGCCTGCTGTACCTGCATGCCAACCTTCAATGACTGATGTACCATGACACCCAGGTCTCGTTGCACCTTCCCTTTTCCTAATCTGTCACCATTCAGATAATAGTCTGTCTCTCTGTTTTTACCACCAAAGTGGATAACCTCACATTTATCCACATTATACTTCATCTGCCATGCATTTGCCCACTCACCTAACCTATCCAAGTCACTCTGCAGCCTAATAGCATCCTCCTCGCAGCTCACACTGCCACCCAACTTAGTATCATCCGCAAATTTGGAGATACTGCATTTAATCCCCTCGTCTAAATCATTAATGTACAATGTAAACAGCTGAGGCCCCAGCACAGAACCTTGCGGCACTCCACTAGTCACTGCCTGCCATTCTGAAAAGTACCCGTTTACTCCTACTCTTTGCTTCCTGTCTGACAACCAGTTCTCAATCCACGTCAGCACACTACCCCCAATCCCATGTGCTTTAACTTTGCACATTAATCTCTTGTGTGGGACCTTGTCGAAAGCCTTCTGAAAGTCCAAATATACCACATCAACTGGTTCTCCTTTGTCCACTTTACTGGAAACATCCTCAAAAAATTCCAGAAGATTTGTCAAGCATGATTTCCCTTTCACAAATCCATGCTGACTTGGACCTATCATGTCACCATTTTCCAGATGCACTGCTATGACATCCTTAATAATTGATTCCATCATTTTACCCACTACTGAGGTCAGGCTGACCGGTCTATAATTCCCTGTTTTCTCTCTCCCTCCTTTTTTAAAAAGTGGGGTTACATTGGCTACCCTCCACTCCATAGGAACTGATCCAGAGTCAATGGAATGTTGGAAAATGACTGTCAATGCATCCGCTATTTCCAAGGCCACCTCCTTAAGTACTCTAGGATGCAGGCCATCAGGCCCTGGGGATTTATCTGCCTTCAATCCCATCAATTTCCCCAACACAATTTCCCGACTAATAAAGATTTCCCTCAGTTCCTCTTCAATCTCAATCCGTCATTCACTGTGCCCGAGAGTATGTATCATTCTGTCTCTCTCAGTCCCTGGCACTGTTTGTAGGTGTGGGATCCATTCTGTGTCTCTCAGTCCCTGGCACTGTGTGTAGGTGTGGGGTCAATTCTGTGTCTCTCAATCCCTGGCACTGTTTGTGGGTGTGGGGTCCATTCTGTGTCTCAGTCCCTGGCACTGTTTGTAGGTGTGGGGTCCATTCTGTGTCTCTCAATCCCTGGCACTGTTTGTGGGTGTGGAATCCATTCTGTGACTCTCAGTCCCCGGCACTGTTTGTGGGTGTGGGGTTCACTATGTCTCTGTTAGAATGGTGATGTGTGTGAATGCGAGAGTTATGATGTAATTGACAGTCTCTTGTACTGAGCTATTCTTGCTGTGTGACTGTTGGATTCTGTTCCTTCTTTAGGCCTATGCTAGTTTGAGATTATCTGTGATTGTCTCAGGAGGAGGTTTGGTTCAGTCCATTACCTCCGTTTCTCTGCTCTTGTATGTTAGTTGCTGGGTTTGAGAGTCAGTGTACCGACACCAGTGTGGATTGACACTGTGTCAGTCAGTCCTTGTGTGTGAGTAAGGGAGTGAAAATGGATCTGCCTCTCAGAGCGATATGTTTGGACTTTGAAACAACATCTTATTGTACTGTTCCAAGTGACTGTGGGATTCATAATGTAACTCTGGGATTCGGATCACTGTGGGACTGACAGCTTCTGCTACCTGTGACAATATGATTGAGGTCAGTTCTGTGTCTCTGCACGCTGTGAGTGATAATGTACTTACTGTGTGTGAGAAGGAGCTGCCTGCACTGTTCCTTGTGTTCCAGGTGGCGGAAAGATCACATTTATTCTGGGGGTGAAGTATTTTGCTCTGAGAATAATAATAATAATGAGTAAAATATTAGGTACAAGTCATGGACAGGTGCCCATAGACTATAACAATAAAGTTATAATTAATGTGTTTCTTTATAATAAAGTAAAGTATCTGGAGTGAGGAATGCGCGATACAAACAGTGACATTGTCTGACCTCACTGCAGTACAGCGGCACTCAGATTCTCTCATCATCATCATCATCATCATAGGCGGTCCCTCGAACCAGGATGACTTGCTTCCACGTGAGCTCACAGATGTTTCAATGAAGGACCTGATATTCCAATCCTGACTCCAATTGAAAGGGTGGAAGATGCCTGTGCGTGGATTTTTTTAACGTGTGGTGACCGTTGCACATCAGCCACCACACAGGCTTGACAGAGCTAGGACTTTATCCAGTGGCAAGGGTTGACCAGGACTAGAGACCTGCTCGGCTGCACGGACCTAGTGCGCACAGACCCAGTGTGGGCAGCCCTGTGCTGCCCCTGGGCCATCAGCTCTTCTGGGCCCTGTACCCTCATTCGCCACACCTCCGTCACAATCTCTCGCCGCTCCTCCGCCACAAACATTCGCCGAACCTCCGCCATGATCTCCCACCGCACATCCACACCAAACATTCGCCGAACCTCCGCCACGATCACCCACCGAATCTCAGCCACGATCCCTCAATGACCCTCCACCTCGATCACTCACCGCACCTCCGCCACGACCATGAGCAGAGGAGCGGGACGGTCGTGGCGGAGGTGTGGTGAGTGATCAGATTCACCACACCAGCTGTGTCAGACGGTTCTATAGTAAGTTATCAGCATCCAGACACAACCCAAACCCAGCACTGGTCCATGAATGGGAACACCCGATTGGCAGAGTCCAGGTTTATATCTCCCACTTCCATGGGACAATCTGTAAAGTTCTGAATCGCTTCCTGGATTATAAGCACAGGTATCTGGGCTGTACAACAATTGTTTTCAGTCTAATGAAACAGAGCTGAGAGCCTGTACAGTTAACAGAATGTCACAGATGTATCTGAGGGAGCGACAATGTATCTCTCGATCACCTGCAACACGGTTCTGGAGAATTCAACACACCGAAACAAAATAACCGATTATTGAAATGTCTCCTTTCACACTCCTCTCCTGGTGCCTGCAATAGATGCACTTCGTGACACTTCTCAGTCAGGCTGTGTTTCCACTGTTCAATGTCCAAGAACAACAGACACTGTGAGATTGGAACTGAATCAGGAACATTCACTACTGATTTGGGGAAAGAAAGCAGCACTGATTTGAAAGAGCGAGATGATTTACTTTCTCTGTTACGTTACACTGTACACACACAGCCCGAGAATGGCTTCTCCCTTCCCCCACTCACTCCATGTTCCAGAACTAATTCCTGTTCCACTCCACCTCTTACAGACAGCCCCCGACTGCCGCTGAACTTACCCCGACTCAAAGCCCATCTGTGGACACAGTGCTAATGTGATGAGCTGCTGTAAGGAGGCTGCTGTTTGCTCCCTTACTCGGGCCCGGGATATCTCCGCTCCCTGATGTGTTCAATGATCATCAGCCCAGCACAGAGGAAACGGCAGCCGTTGACAGAGCTGGGGGAGGTGAGCTCACATGGGCCCTTCCCGTTGGTTTAAACACTGGGCGGTGAGAGCGGGGAGCAGCATGTATTTAGTGCATGCTCAGACCATCTTTTTGTAACTATTTAAATCAGCAAAAATGGGATTGTTTCACAAGTTGCTTTTATCACTAATTAAATGGGCCACATTGAGAGAATTTTAATTATAATCCGAATTACCAACAAAATGATTCGGTGAGCCGGACACTGGAGTGGGATTTCCGAGAGAGTTTTACTCTTTCCGTCAGTCTCTAGTGTGTGAGTGTGTCCCTGTCATTTCTGAAAAGGGACTATGGGTTTTACTTGCTGCATATTATTGTTCTGATGGGTTTTATTCTGTACCTGTCAGTCTCTGCTATGTGAATGTGGGTTTTATTCTGTACCTGTCAGTCTCTGCTATGGGAATGTGTGTTTTATTCTGTATCTCTTAGTTTCTGCTATGTGAGTGTGGGTTTAATTCTGTTCCTATCAGTTTATGCTATGGGAATGTCGGTTTCATTCTGGACTCGTCAGTCTCTGCTATGCAAAAATGAGTTTTACTCTACCAGTCAGCTTCTAGTATGCGAGTGTGGGTTTTTATCCTCAGTTTATGGTGGGAGAGTGTGGGTTTTATTCTGTAGCTGTCAGTCTATGTTGTGAAAGTGTGCATTTTACTCTGTACCTGTCAGTTTCTAATGTGTGAGTGTGGGTTTTATTCTGTACCTGTCAGTCTCTACTATGGGAATGTGGGTTTAATTCTGTACCTGTCAGTCTCTGCTATGCGAGTGCGGGTTTTACTCTACCTGTCAGTTTCTAGTATGTGAGTGTAGGTTTTATTTGTACCTGTCAATCTCTGGAATGTGAGTTTGTATTTATTCTATTTTAACCTGGCTATGAAACCTGTTCCCTCGCGGCATAGGTGTCCTCTGGAAATAAACTCAGCAGGTCAGTATGAATCGCTTGCCGATTATTCAAAAGTTTCAGATAAATGCACAAAATGACCAAACTGCTTCAAAACCAGACACAAGCTGTCAAAAATAATGGAAAACAAGGCCCAGTAGATTTAGAGAGAGAGCTCGGGCTGGTGGGAATCCATCACTGGATCGTTCACACAAGCCGAGTGGATTAATTTGGTGATAATACGAATTCACTGGTAGGTATTCGATGAGTAAGGTAAATAATCACCAGATTGCAATTTATCTTTTTCTTGTAACATCACAGATAAGTGGATCGCAAGCAGGGTGGAGGAATTTGGTGATAGTAGGAATTCATTGCAAATTATTGACCTGGTTAGGGAATTGACTGAGCTGTAGGAGACAGAGGGTAGGGACAAAGGTTGGTTCTCAAGTTGACAGGATGTGGTGTCCCACAGGGATCTGTGTTGGGGATTCAACTATCCCTAGTATTTATTAATGACTTAGTTGATGGCATAGAAAGTCATATATCTAAATTTGCCGCTGAACACAAAAGAAAGATGGCATTGCAGGCAGTGAAGTTGAAAGCATCAAATTACAAAGGGATAGCGATAGATTAAGTTCATGAGCAAAGCTGCGTCAAATCGATTTCAATGTAGACAAATGTGAGGTCATCCACTTTGGACCTAAAAAGGATACAAGAGGGTACTTTCTAAATGGTAAAAAGCTAAAAACAGTGGAAGTCCACATAGACTTGGAAGTCCAGGTACAGAGATCATTAAAATGTCATGAACAAGTACAGAAAATAATCAGAAAGGCTGATGGAATGCTGGTTTTTACATCTAGGAGCACCAGAATATTAGGGGGTAGAGGTTATGCTGCAGCTATACAAAGCCCTGGTTGGCCAACACCTGGAGCACTGTGAGCAGTTCTGGGCACCATGCCTTAGGAAGGTTATATTGGCCTTGGAGCGAGTGCAGCGTAGATTTACCACAATGATACTCGGACTCCAAGATTTAAGGTATGAGGAAAAATTACACAAATTAGGGCTGTATCCCCTAGAATTTAGGTTAAGGGCTGATCTGATCGAAGTTTAAGATATTAAGCGGAACAGATGGGGTAGATAGAGAGAGAAACTATTTCCACTGGTTGGGGATTCTAGGACTCGGGGCATAGTCTAAAAATTAGAGCCAGAACCTTTAGCAGTGAAATGAGGGAACACATTTATACATAATAGGTGGTGGAAGTTTGGAACTTGCTTCCTCAAACACCAATTGATGCTAGGTTAGTTGTTAATTTTAAATCGGAGATTGATAGCTGTTTGTTAACTAAAGGTATTAAAGGATCTGGTCAAAGGTGGGTATATGGAGTAAGGTCGCAGATCAGCCATCATCTCATTGAATGGGGGAACAGGTTCGAGGGGCTCAATGGCCTACTCCTGTTCCTATGGAGGAGTTGCCAGGACTGGTGAACTAATCCAAATAGAGATTCATTTGCCGAGACTCTGCAGCAGTTGTTTTCTGCTGTTAAATACCAGAATCAAATTGATCAGAATGCACCAATTGAAACAGAAAATTCAGCACTTTCTGGGGAGGTGAATGGCCGAGACACATTGATACTGAACTGTATTTAGTGAGCAACAGAACAAGGAGGAAGAGACAATCTCACACAGACACATACACACACGTAGGAGCTAAATTAAAAAGTAGGACCTCAAAAGTAGTAATCTCGGGATTGCTACCAGTGCCACGTGCTAGTCAGAGTAGGAATCGCAGGATAGCTCAGATGAATACGTGGCTTGAGCAATGGTGCTGCAGGGAGGGATTCAAATTCCTGGGGCATTGGAACCGGTTCTGGGGGAGGTGGGACCAGTACAAACCGGACGGTCTGCACCTGGGCAGAATCGGAACCAATGTCCTCGGGGGAGTGTTTGCTAGTGCTGTTGGGGAGGAGTTAAACGAATATGGCAGGGGGATGGGAACCAATGCAGGGAGACAGAGGGAAACAAAAAGGAGGCAAAAACAAAAGACAGAAAGGAGATGAGGAAAAGTGGAGGGCAGAGAAACCCAAGGCAAAGAACAAAAAGGGCCATTGTACAGCAAAATTCTAAAAGGACAGAGGGTGTTAAAAAAACAAGCCTAAAGGCTTTGTGTCTTAATGCAAGGAGTATCCGCAATAAGGTGGATGAATTAACTGTGCAAATAGATGTTAACAAATATGATGTGATTGGGATTACGGAGACGTGGCTCCAGGATGAGCAGGGCTGGGAACTCAACATCCAGGGGTATTCAACATTCAGGAAGGATAGAATAAAAGGAAAAGGAGGTGGGGTAGCATTGCTGGTTAAGGAGGAGATTAAGGCAATAGTTAGGAAGGACATTAGCTTGGATGATGTGGAATCTATATGGGTAGAGCTGCAGAACACCAAAGGGCAAAAAACGTTAGTGGGAGTTGTGTACAGACCTCCAAACAGTAGTAGTGATGTTGGGGAGGGCATCAAACAGGAAATTAGGGGTGCGTGCAATAAAGGTGCAGCAGTTATAATGGATGACTTTAATATGCACATAGATTGGGCTAACCAAACTGGAAGCAATACGGTGGAGGAGGATTTTCTGGAGTGCATAAGGGATGGTTTTTTAGACCAATATGTCGAGGAACCAACTAGGGGGGAGGCCATCTTAGACTGGGTGTTATGTAATGAGAGAGGATTAATTAGCAATCTCGTTGTGCGAGGCCCCTTGGGGAAGAGTGACCATAATATGGTGGAATTCTGCATTGGGATGGAGAATGAAACAGTTAATTCAGAGACCATGGTCCAGAACTTAAAGAAGGCTAACTTTGAAGGTATGAGGCGTGAATTGGCTGGGATGGATTGGCGAATGATACTTAAGGGGTTGACTGTGGATGGGCAATGGCAGACATTTAGAGACCGCATGGATGAACTACAACAATTGTACATTCCTGTCTGGCATAGAAATAAAAAAGGGAAGGTGGCTCAACCGTGGCTATCAAGGGAAATCAGGGATAGTATTAAAGCCAAGGAAGTGGCATACAAATTGGCCAGAAATAGCAGCGAACCTGGGGACTGGGAGAAATTTAGAACTCAGCAAAGGAGGACAAAGGGTTTGATTAGGGCAGGGAAAATGGAGTATGAGAAGAAGCTTGCAGGGAACATTAAGACGGATTGCAAAAGTTTCTATAGATATGTAAAGAGAAAAAGGTTAGTAAAGACAAACGTAGGTCCCCTGAAGTCAGAATCAGGGGAAGTCATAACGGGGAACAAAGAAATGGCGGACCAATTGAACAAGTACTTTGGTTCGGTATTCACGAAGGAGGACACGAACAACCTTCCGGTTATAAAAGGGGTCGGGGGGTCTAGTAAGGAGGAGGAACTGAGGGAAATCCTTATTAGCCGGGAAATTGTGTTGGGGAAATTGATGGGATTGAAGGCCGATAAATCCCCAGGGCCTGATGGACTGCATGTCAGAGTACTTAAGGAGGTGGCCTTGGAAATAGTGGATGCGTTGACAGTCATTTTCCAACATTCCATTGACTCTGGATCAGTTCCTATGGAGTGGAGGGTAGCCAATGTAACCCCACTTTTTAAAAAAGGAGGGAGAGAGAAAACAGGGAATTATAGACCGGTCAGCCTGACATCGGTAGTGGGTAAAATGATGGAATCAATTATTAAGGATGTCATATCAGTGCATTTGGAAAGAGGTGACATGATAGGTCCAAGTCAGCATGGATTTGTGAAAGGGAAATCATGCTTGACAAATCTTCTGGAATTTTTTGAGGATGTTTCCAGTAGAGTGGATAAGGGAGAACCAGTTGATGTGGTATATTTGGACTTTCAGAAGGCGTTCGACAAGGTCCCACACAAGAGATTGATGTGCAAAGTTAGAGCACATGGGATTGGGGGTAGTGTACTGACATGGATTGAGAACTGGTTGTCAGACAGGAAGCAAAGAGTAGGAGTAAATGGGTACTTTTCAGAATGGCAGGCAGTGACTAGTGGGGTACCGCAAGGTTCTGTGCTGGGGCCCCAGCTGTTTACACTGTACATTAATGATTTAGATGAGGGGATTAAATGTAGTATCTCCAAATTTGCGGATGACACTAAGTTGGGTGGCAGTGTGAGCTGCGAGGAGGATGCTGTGACGCTGCAGAGCGACTTGGATAGGTTAGGTGAGTGGGCAAATGCATGGCAGATGAAGTATAATGTGGATAAATGTGAGGTTATCCACTTTGGTGGTAAAAACAGAGACAGACTATTATCTGAATGGTGACAGATTAGGAAAAGGGGAGGTGCAAAGAGACCTGGGTGTCATGGTACATCAGTCATTGAAGGTTGGCATGCAGGTGCAGCAGGCGGTTAAGAAAGCAAATGGCATGTTGGCCTTCATAGCAAGGGGATTTGAGTACAGGGGCAGGGAGGTGTTGCTACAGTTGTACAGGGCATTGGTGAGGCCACACCTGGAGTATTGTGTACAGTTTTGGTCTCCTAACCTGAGGAAGGACATTCTTGCTATTGAGGGAGTGCAGCGAAGGTTCACCAGACTGATTCCCGGGATGGCGGGACTGACCTATCAAGAAAGACTGGATCAACTGGGCTTGTATTCACTGGAGTTCAGAAGAATGAGAGGGGACCTCATAGAAACGTTTAAAATTCTGACGGGGTTAGACAGGTTAGATGCAGGAAGAATGTTCCCAATGTTGGGGAAGTCCAGAACCAGAGGTCACAGTCTAAGGATAAGGGGTAAGCCATTTAGGACCGAGATGCGGAGGAACTTCTTCACCCAGAGAGTGGTGAACCTGTGGAATTCTCTACCACAGAAAGTTGTTGAGGTCAATTCACTAAATATATTCAAAAAGGAGTTAGATGAGGTCCTTACTACTGGGGGGATCAAGGAGTATGGCGAGAAAGCAGGAATGGGGTACTGAAGTTGAATGTTCAGCCATGAACTCATTGAATGGCGGTGCAGGCTAGAAGGGCCGAATGGCCCACTCCTGCACCTATTTTCTATGTTTCTATGTTTTCTATGCAGAGACATACCCACAGGAGCACATACACAAGCACGTACACATTCATATATCAAAATATATACATAAACACATACACAGCCACAAAGATTGACACACATACACTTCTCTAATTGGCGAGTAGCTCGGAGCTGTGGATGAGCAGAGATTTTTCGGGGCAGGGGTATAAAAGAATACAGAGGTAAAGCAGGTGGAAGGAGTTAAGAGACAGATCAGCCCTGATCTCACTGAATGGGGGAACAGGCTCGAGGAGCTGAATGGCCTGTTCCTGTTCCGATGTTCCTTCCTCCACTTTATCTCCAGTATCACCATCAAGCACTCCCAGGGCACATACAATACTGAGCACCCTCTACATTACCTTGGCATTACTACTGTCACTCTGTCCACAGCCCTACTCCAGACCATTTCTGTTGCTGAATTTATAAACTAGGAAAATGTAGAAACGATAAATCCTCAGGACTGGATGAATTGCATCCGCGCAAACTAAACCATGCAAAGGAAGAGCCCATCGAGAGAATTGTGTTCAGTTCTGGACCTCACGAATTATGTATTAGCTTTGGCGGGGGTGCAGCACAGATTCAGCAGATTGATACCGGGGCTAAAAGGATTAAATTATGAGGACAGGTGGCATAGACAAGTCTTTTACTTCCTTGAAGATAGAAAATGAAGGATGATATCATGATACTATTTCATCTGGTGGGAGAGTCCAGAACAAGGGGAATAAACTTAAAAGTTAAAGCTAGGCCGTTCAGGAGTGAGGCCAGAATGCACTTCTTCACACAAAGGTCAGTCGCAATCTGGAAATCTCTCCCCCAAAAAGCTGGAGCTCAACTGAAACATTCAAGACTCAGACTAACTGATTTTTGTTAGGTTGGGTTCTGTGTCTGTATAGACACACAAAGACAAACACACACATACACAGACATGCTGAAACACACACATGGGTTAGGGTGTAGGTGGACTGAAAGGGATTAAGCAGACTTTTAAAGGCACTTGTTTGTCAGTCCATCTGCTGATTTTGGGCCTGGTTTAGTACAAATCTGACCTCTCACCAAGGACTCTGTTTGAACTCACCACATTCATTTTACACAAGTCCTTCAGATTGGTAGGGGTGAAAGGTCAGTATTTTGAACCTCTGACACACCCAGCCCATTGCTGAAGATTGTTTCGAGTGCTGTACCATGTCTTTTCAGAATTCACGATAGAATTACATAGTATTCACTTCAGAGAAACAGGCCATTCTGCCCAACATGTCCATGATGGTGTTTATGCTCCACACGAGCATTCTCTCACCTGAGTTCACCTCACCCTATCATATCCTTCTATTCCTTTCTCTCTCAAGTACATATCTAGCTTCCCCTTAAAGGCGCTCAGCTATTCACCTTAACTCCATGTGCTAGCAAGCTCTACATTCTAACCACTCTCTGGGTAAAGAAGTTTCTCCTTAATTCCTTATTGGATTTATTAGTGACTATCTTATATTTAGTTCCTAGTTTTGGACTCCTCACAAGTGGTAACATCTTCTCTACATCTATCCTAACAAACAGCTACATAATTATAAAGATCTCTATGAGCCTTCTCTTTTCTAGAGAAAGAGCCCCAGCATGTTCAGCCATTCTGGATACTTATAACCTCTCACTTCTGGTGTCATCCTTGGAAATCTTTTTTGCAACAGCCACAGTGCCTGTATATCTTTTTCATAATATGGAGACCAAAACTGAACACAGTATTCCAAGTGTCGTCCAACCAAGGTTCTATATACATTTAACAAAACTTCTCTGCTTTGCAATTCTCTTACTCGAGAAATGAAACCCAGTGCTTTACTTACATTTCCTTTGCCTTGTTAACCTGCTTTTAATGATCTGTGCATCTGTTCCCCTAGATCACTGGTGGGCAAAATACAGCCCATGGGCCATATCTGGCCCGCCAAGACATTCTATCCGTCCCGCTGGATGGGACAGAAATGGAACGCAAGCCAGATCTCGAGCTGCACATTCGTCTATCCACTTTCACTTCTCATGAGTCAGAGACAGACCCCAACTGCAGCCAAGGAAAAAACATAGTAATACTTCATTTAAATTAATAATTCGCCAAAGCGATTCTCTCTGGCCTGATCTTAAACGGATCCGTTGAGTAATTCTCGGCGCCAATGGCAGACATCAGTACCCAGAATGCACTGCGTACTAGAAGATGCCCTATCCAATTTAGAGTGGAGTCATGGCTGCTCATCTCCACAAATCTTTTACCGAAGAAAGTGACTGGCGCTGCATCTCTCTTCTCCCGGTACAATGGCAGGGGAGTTGTCATCTGGCACCAATTGGGACGGCATTAGTAATCTTTGCAGAGGGACATAATGATGACTGAGGTGGGAAAATGATGCTGACACAGGCTCTAAAGGGGGTACAGTTCTATTTCACAGCACTGATTTACAAAGACCAGAAGACACCACAACATTTTCAACTTTTATCTTTGATTCGGTCCAAGTCAGCATGGATTTATGAAAGGGAAATCATGCTTGACAAGTCTTCGAGAATTGTTTGAGGATGTAACTAGTAGAGTGGACAAGAGGGAGCCAGTGGATGTGGTGTATTTAGACTTTAAAAAGGCTTTTGACAAGGTCCCACTCAAGAGATTAGTGTGCAAAATTAAAGCACATGGTATTGGGGGTAATTTACTGACGTGGTTGGCAGACAGGAAGCAAAGAGTAGGAATAAATAGGTCCTTTTCAGGATGCCAGGCAGTGACTAGTCGGGTACCGCAAGGTTCAGTGCTGGGACCCCAGCTATTTACAATATACATTAATGATTTAGACGAAGAAATTGAATGTAACATCTCCAAGTTTGCAGATGACACTAAGCTGGGTGGCAGTGTGAGCTATGAGGAGGATGCTAAGAGGCTGCAGGGTGACTTGGACAGGTTAGGTTGTGAATGTGATGAAGAAGTTGTGAATGTGTCAGTTGAAGAGGATCATGGGAAGATAGCTAAAAGAAAATGTCAAGCTGCGATATTTGCAATGTCGACACAAAAAGGGGTTACTCAGGTTTGTGGTCAAACACGAGTTACGCGAAAAAGCAAAGTCAGGCATGAGTCAGATGAGAGACTGCTATAACCAGCCGTAAAATAGGGAAATGCAATGTAAAATGAAACTGTAAACACATCCCTGGAGCCCGCCCTATTTGGAGAGTTGTTAGCCTGCAATTTGGTATGTTATGGGGGAAGCCGACCAATGATTGTATAAACTGAGTGTCACTCAAATATGTTCTGCTGTAACAATGTATAAATATTGAGCTTTTGTCCTGTTACGAGACTTGTCAAGAGAGAGGTGAACAGGCTCAAATCGAGGGTGTTCCCTTTATCTTAACAGGTCCCGGCCGGAGAATCTCTAATAAAGGTCTTATGTTGCGAAGACTAAAAGTGTTCGTGTGTCAGTGAATTCGCTGAAACAGATTGAAGGGAAAAAGATCTGCATCAACAAGGTGAGTGGGCAAATACATGGCAGATGCGATATAATGTAGATAAATGTTTGGTGGTAAAAACAGGAAGGCAGATTATCTGAATTATGACAGGTTAGTAAAAGGGGAGGTGCAACGAGACCTGGGTTTCATGGTACATCAGTCATTGAAAGTGGCATACATGTACAGCAGGCGGTGAAGAAGGCAAATGGCATGTTGGCCTTCATAGCGAGAGGATTTGTGTATAGGAGCAGGGAGGTCTTACTATAGTTGTTCAGGGCCTTGGTGAGGCCACACCTTGAATATTGTATAGTTTTGTTCTCCTAATCTGAGGAAAGACATTCTTGCTATTGAGGGAGTGCAGCGAAGGTTCACCAGACTGATTCCTGGGCTGACAGGACTGACATATGAAGAAAGACTGGATCGACTAGGCTTATATTCAATGAAATTTAGAAGAATGATAGGGGATCTCATAGAAACATATAAAATTCTGACGGGATTGGACAGGTTAGATGCAGGAAGAATGTTCCCGATGTTAGGGAAGTCCATAATCAGGGGTCATAGTCTAAGGATAAGGGGTAAGCCATTTATGACCGAGATGAGAAGAAACTTCTTCACTCTAAGAGTTGTGAGCATGTGGAATTCTCTACCACAGAAAGTTGTTGAGGCCAGTTCGTTAGATATATTCAAAAGGGAGTGAGATGTGGCCCTTACGGCTAAAGGGATCAAGGGGTATGGAGAGAAAGCAGGAATGGGGTACTGAAGTGCATGATCAACCATGATCATATTGAATAGTGGTGCAGGCTCGAAGGGCCGAACAGCCTACTCCTGCACCTATTTTCTATGTTTCTATGTTTCATTTATAAGCAGTACCGGATACAAGTTGTGTATGTAAGATAGCATCTGACTACTACATGAAATTATGTTTGTGCAATGTTTTAATTTTTTTGCGCAGGGTCCCTTTAAATTTGCTGCACAGCCGGGCACGATGCAGCTGCACATGCGCAGTGTCTCTTCCAGTGGCAGGAGCTGGGGATCAATCTGTGCGGGACCCAGCGATTGGTGGAATATTGGTGGGCGGCACTCAACAGCTCACCAAAACTTTGTTAAGTGGCCCTCCAGCCCAAATAATTGCCCACCCTGCCCTAGATCTCTTTGCTCCTCAACACCATTTAGATACTTTTTTCCTGAAAATGGAAGATTTGCATTTATATTGCACCTTTCACCACCACCACACATCTCAAAACAAAGCTTTAAAGCAAATGAAGTACTTTTAGAGCGTAGTCATTGTTGTAATGTGGGAAACGCAGCACCAATTTGCACACAGCAAGCTCCCACAAACAGCAATGTGATGAGAACATAACAAATAGGAGCAGGAGTAGGCCATTCGGCCCATTGAGCCTGCTCTGCCATTCAATAAGATCATGGCTATTCTGATCATGGACTCAGCTCCACTTCCCTGCCTGCTCCCTGTAACCCTGTATTCCCTTATCACTCAAAAATCTGTCCATCTCCACCTTAAAGATATTCAAAGACCCAGCCTCCACAGCTCTCTGGGGCAGAGAATGCCACAGATTTACAACCCTCAGAGAAGAAGTTCCTCCTCATCTCAGTTTTAAATGGGTCCCTTATTCTGAGACGATGTCCCCTAGTTTTAGTTCCTCTATGAGTGGAAATATCCTTTGTGCATACACCTTGTCGAGCCCCCTCATTATCTTGTATGTTTTGATATGATCACCTCTCATTCTTCTGAACTCCAATGTGTATAGGCCCAATCTACTCAACCCATCTTCATAAGTCAACCTAATGAACCTTCTCTGAACAGCCTCAAATGCAAGTATATCCTTCCTTAAATACAGAGACCAAAACTGTATGTAGTACTCCAGGTGTGGCCTCACCAATACCCTGTACAGTTGTAGCAGAACTTCTCTGCTTTTATACTCTATCCCCCTTGCAATAAAGGCCAACATTCCATTTGCCTTCCTGATTATGTGCTGTACCCCATACTAACTTTTTGTGTTTCATGCACAAGGATGCCGAGGTCCCTCGGTACTGTAGCACTTTACAATTTTGCTCCATTTAAATAATAATTTGCTTTTTAATTCTTTCTGCGAAAGTGGACAACCTCACACTTTCCCACATTATACTCCATCTGCCAAATGTTTGCCCACACACTTAGTCTATCGATATCCCCTGCAGATTTTGTGTGTCCTCCTCACAACTTGCTTTCCCACCCATCTTTGTATCATCAGCAAACTTGGCTACATTACACTCGGTCCCTTCATCCAAGTCATTAATATAGATTGTAAATAGTTGAGGAGCTAGCACCCTGCGACACCCCACCATTCACTGTTGGCCCACCGGAAAATGACCCATTTATCCCGACTCTCTGTTTTCTGTTAGTTAGCCAATCCTCTACCCATGCAAATATATTGCCCCCTATCCCGTGAACTTTTATCTTGTGCAGTAACCTTTTATGTGGCACCTTATCGAATGCCTTCTGGAAATCCAATTAAACCACATCCACTAGTTCCCCCTTATCCACCCTGCTCGTTACATCCTCAAAGAGCTCCAGCAAATTTGTCAAACATGATTTCCCTTTCATAAAACCATGCTGACTCTGCTTGATTGAATTGTGCTTTTCCAAATGTCCTGCTACTGCTTCCTTAATAATGGACTCTAGCATTTTCCCAACAACAGATGTTAGGCTAACTGGTCTATAGTTTCCTGCTTTTTGTCTGCCTCCTTTTTCTTTTAAATAGGGGCATTACATTTGCGGTTTTCCAATCCACTGGGACCGCCCCAGAATTGAGGGAATTTTGGTAGATTACAACCAATGCATCCACTATCTCTGCAGCCACCTCTTTTAAGACCCCAGGATGTAAGCCATCAGGTCCTGGGGACTTGTCTGCCTTTAGTCCCATTATTTTACCGAGTACTACTTCATTAGTAATAGTGTTAAGTTCCTCCCTCCATACAGTCCTTTGATTATCCAATATTGGGATGTTTTTAATGCCTTCTACCGTGAAGACCGATGCAAAATATTTGTTCAACATCTCTGCAATTTCCCTGTTCTTCATTATTAATTCCCCATCTCATCCTCTAGGGGATAACGACCAGACAATCTGTTTTTGTAATGTTGAAGGATAAATACTGGCCAGGGGACCGGGAATAACTCCTCTGCGCTTCCTCGAAATAGTGTCATGGGACCTTTCACATGCACCTGAGGGAGCAGACGGGGCTGTGGTTTAACGTCGCTTCTGAAAGACGGCACCTGATAGTGCAGCACTCCCTCAGCACTGCACTGGATTGTCAGCCTAGATTTTTGTGCTCAAATCCCTGGTGTGGGAATTGTACCCACAATCTTATAACTCAGAGGTGAGAGTGCTACTCACTGAGCCACAGCTGACACAGCTGAGTACCTGGCCTCCTTATTCCACCTACCAAAATGCACCACGTCACAGCTATTTATATTGGAAGTAGAATCATAGAAGTTTACAGCACAGAAGGAGGCCATTTTGGCACATTATGCCGGCCAACAAGAAGCTATCCAGCTGTAACCCTGCAGGTTACGACACTTCAAGTGCACATCCAAGTATTTTTTAATGTGGGTGAGGGTTTCTGCCTCTACCACCCTTTCAGGCAGTGGGTTCCAGAATCCCACAACCCTCTGCGTGAATAAATTTCCCCTCAAATTCCTTCTAAATTTTCTACCAATTATTTTAATTTATGCCCACTGGTTGTTGAACCCTCTGCTAAGGGAAATAGGTCCTTTCTATCCTCTATATCTAGGCCCTCATAATTTTATACACCTCAATGAGGTCTCCTCTCAGCCTTCCCTGTTCCAAGGAAAACAAATCCAGCCTATCCAATCTGTCCTCATAGCTAAGATTTTCCACTCCCGGCAACAGCCTCATAAATCTCCTCTGTACCCTCTCCAGTGCAATCATGTCCTTCCTTTAATGTGGTGACCAGAACTGCACGCAGTACTCAGCTTTTTTTAAAAAAAAACAGTTCAAGCATAACCCCCTGCTTTTGTATTCTGTGCCTCGGCTAATAAAGGCAAGCATTCCGTATGCATTCTTAACCACCTTATCTACCTGTACTGTTACTTTCAGGGATCTGCGGACAGGCACTCCAAGGTCCCTTTGTTCCTCTACACTTCTGAGTGTCCTACCATTTAATGTGTATTCTCTTTCCTTGTTAGCCCTCCCCACTTGCATTACCTCACACTTCTCTGGATTAAATTCCATTTGCCACTGTTTTGACCAGTTGATTGATATCTTCCTGCAGTCCTCAGCTTTCTTCATTATCAACCACACAGCCGATTTTAGTATCATCTGCAAAATTCCTAATCATAACCCCTATATTCAAGTCTATATTCAAGTATATCACAAAAAGCAAGGGACCTGGTACTGAGCCCTGCAGAACCCCACTGGAAACATCCTTCCAGTCAGTCACAAAAACATCCATCAACCATTACCTTTTGCGTCCTGCCTCTGAGCCAATTTTGGATCCAACTTGCCACTTTGCCCTGGATCTCATGGGCTTTCACTTTTGTGACGAAACAGCCATGTGGGACTTTATCAAAAGCTTTGTAAAATCCATATACACTACATCATACGCTTGGCCCTCATCCACCCTCCTGGTTACCTCCTCGAAAAATTCAATCAAATTAGTTGGACACGACCTTTCCTTAACAAATCCGTGCTGACTGTCCTTGATTAAGCCGTGTCTTTCTAAGTGAAGATTTATCCTGTCCTTCAGGATTTTTTCCAATAATTTTCCCACCACTGAGGTTGGGCTGACTGGTTTGTAATTACTCGGTCTATACCTTTCTCCCTTCTTAAACAAAAGTACCACATTAGTAGTCCTCCAGCACCATATCAAAAGCCAGAGAGGATTGGAAAATGGTGGTTGAGCAGTTATAATGAGGGATGTTCAAGAGGCCAGAATTTGAGAAGCAAGATATCTTGTGGGGTTGTGAGGCTGAAAAAGATTACAGAGATAGGGAGGAGCGAGACCATGAAATGATTTGTAAACGAGGATGAGAATTTTGAAATCGAGGCTTTGTTTAACTGGGAGCCAATGTAGGTCAGAAAGCACAGGAGTGATGGGTGATCTTGACTTGATGTGGGTTAGTACATGGGGGACTGAGATTTGGATGACTTCAAGCTTACGTAGTGAGGAATGTGGGAGACCGGCCAGGAGTGAGTTGGAGTAGTCAAGTCTAGAGGTAACAAAGGCATGGATGAGGGTTTCAGCAGCACAAGAGCTGAGGCAGGAGCGGAGGTGGGTAATGTTATGGAGGTGGAAAAAGGTGGTTTTAGTTATGCCACGGATATGTGGCTGGAAACTTATTTCAGGGTCAAATATGACACCTAGGTTGTGAACAGTCTTGTTCTCCCTCAGATTGATGCTAAGGAGAGGGATGGAGTCAGTGGTTAGGGAACGCAGTTTGTGGCGGGGACCAAAGATAATGTCTTCGGTCTTCCCAATAGTTAATTGGAGAAAATTTCTGCTCATCCAGTACTGGATGTCGGACAAGCAATCTGACAATTTAGATACCAAGCATAGGTCAAGACAAGTGGTGGAGAGATAGAGCTGGGTATCGTCAGCGTACATGTAGAAACTGACTCCGTGTTTTCAGATGATATCGCCAAGGGGCAGCATATAGGTGAGAAATAAGAGGGAAACAAGGACAGATCCTTGGGGGACACCAGAGGTAACAATGCAGGAGTGGGAAGAGAAACCATTGCACGATATTTTCTGGCTACGATTAGATAGGCAAGAATGGAACCAGGCGAGTGCAGTCCCACCTAGCTGGACATTGATGGAGAGGCGTTGGAGGAGGATGGAGTAGTCAACTGTGTCAGAGGTGCAGCAGAGGTTAGAACCTAAAGCAAGTTTTCCACTAGATTAACAGTGACTCCAATCCACTTATGTTATAAGAACACAAAAAAAATAGGAGCAGGCCATTCGGCCCCTCGAGCCTGATCCACCATTCAATAATATCATAGCTGATCTTCTACCTCAACTCCACTTTCCTCATATCCCTTCACCCCATAATATTCCAAAATGTATCAAGCTGCCTTGAATATACTCAAACACTGAGCATCCATAGCCCTTTGGGGGAGAGACTTCCAAAGATTCACCATCCTCTGAGTGAAGAAATTTATCTTCATCTCAGTCCTAAATGGCCGACACTTATTCTGAGATTGTGACTCCTGGTTCCAGACTCCCAGCCAGAGGAAATATCCTTCCTGCATCTACCCTGTCAAGCCCTTTAAGAATTGTGTATGTTTCAATTAGATCACCGCTCATTCTTCTAAACTACAGAGAATATAGGCCTAATCTACTCAATCTCTCTTCATAGGACAATCCCCATCCCAGAAATCAGTCTGGTGAACCTCCATTCCTCAATGGCAAGTATATCCTTTCTTAGGCAAGATCATCAAAACTGTACTCAATACTTCAAATGTGGTCTCACCAGGGCAGTATGTAATTGCAGTAAGACATCTTTACTCTTACACTCAAATCCTTTTATAATAAAGGTCAACATACCATTTGCTTTCTTAATTGCTTCCTGTACCTGCATGTTAACTTTCAGCGATTCATATACATGGACACCCAGGACCCTCTGAACAACAGCATTTTCCAATCTTTCAGCATTTACAAACTACTCTGCTTTTCCATTTTTCCTTCCAAAGTGGATAACTTCACATTATATTCCATTTTCCATCTTCTTGCCCACTCACTTAGCCCATCTATATCCCTTTGAGGTTTCTTTGCATTTTGCATCATCCTCACAATTACATTCCCACCTAGCTTTGTATCATCAGCAAACTTGGATATCATCCAAATCATTGATATAGATTGTGAATAGCTGGGGCCCAAGCCCTGATCCCTACGGTACCACTCCACTAGTTACAGCCTGCCAACCTGAAAATTACCCGTTTATTCTTACTCTGTTTTCTGTCCATTAACCAATCCTCAATCCATGCTCATGTCCACTGTAAATGACACAAGGTCAGCCCGCTGGATGGAACCTCGGGCGCCCTGAGCTTGATCTCCGGTGTCTCCAGTCCCGACTGCCCCCTTACATCAGTCTCCCCTCACTTTTATATCCTGCAGTGATCCACCTCTGGCACCTGACTCTTCTTTGTCTTCTCTGCTGGGTTTTGGCAGGAAGCTGGGAAAAGACAGCTGGAACTTCTCTAATCTGTGATTTACAAGGACACTTTCCCTGGTTCCCAGCAGTTACTTTTCTTCAGCAATTTTCTGATTATCCCTAAACTCCCCTGCCTGCTGTTAGTTATTTCTTATAGTTTCATAATTATAGGTATAAACATCGCACATTATAATCTAACCTATTCTATTACTCACTCTGGTTTAAGCTTATATTGTCCTGTACTATTTTATGATTTTATAACCAATCCTCAATCCATGCGAGTATAGTACCCCCAATCTTATGAGCTCTAATTTTGTTTAATTATCTCTTGTCGAATGCCTTCTGAAAATCCAAATACACCATATCCACTAGTTCCCCCCTTATCTATTCTGCTAGTTACCACCTCAAAAAATGCTAACAGATTTGTCAAACATGATTTCAGTTTTATAAATCCGTATTGACTCTGCCCAATCCTGTTATTATTTTTAATAGTGCCCTGTTACCACATCGTTATAACAGATTCTAGCATTTTCCTTACTACTGATGTCAGACTAACTGGTCTGTGATTCCTTGTTTTCTCTCTCCCTCCTTTCTTAAATAGTGGGGTTATATTTGGTACCTTCCAATCCGCACGAAGGGAGAGAGAGCGAATGAGTGAGACAAAGATTGACACGGAAGGGAGAGAGAGCTGGACAGAGTGAGATCAAACAGACAGCAAAGTAAGTGAGACAGAGTGAGACTTAAATCCAAAAGGGGGAGTGGGAGATACAGAATGAGGCAGAGAAAGAAAGGAAAGGAAGAGAAGGTATTGGCTGGGATGGCAAGGGAGAAGAGAATGGGGCAAAAAGAAGAGAGAGGGGCGAAAGAGGCGGAGAGAGGTAGACTGAGAGCATAGCAGAAAGAGGAACAGAGAAGCAGAGAAGAGAAAGGTGGAAAGAGTGAGAGACAGTGAGTCAGAGAGAAATGAGAGAGGTAGAGATCTTATTGAATGGCGGAGCAGGCTCAAGGGGCCAAATGGCCTACTCCTGCTCCTATTTCTTATGTTCTTAATAGAGCAAATGTGAATTAGAGAGAGAGAGAACAAGGTGGGGGGAGAGAGAGAAATTGAGAAAGAAACAGATGAAGATATGAGTGCTTCTTCGGCAGCCCCTCCCAAACCCTCGACCTCTACCATCTAGAAGGACAAGGGCAGCAAGCACATGGGAACACCACCACCAGCACGTTCCCCTCCAAGTCACACACCATCCTGATATGTAACAATATCACCGTTCCTTCGTCGCTGGGTCAAAATCCTGGCACTCCCTCCCTCATCATCATCATCATCATCATCATAGGCAGTCCCTCGAATCGAGGATGACTTGCTTCCACGTCAAAAAGTTCACAGGTGTTTCAATGAAGGACCTAAAATTCCAGGTCCCGTACTACATGTTGAAGAGTGGAAGATGCCTGTGCGTGGATTTTTTTTAACGTGTGGTGACCGTTGCACACCAGCCACCACAAGGGCTTGACAGAGCTAGGTCTTGGTCCAGTGGCAAGGATTAACCAAAACGACTGGAGACCAGCTCTGCTGCACGGACCTAATGCGCACGTATGTCGCAGTGTGGATGGCCTGTACTGCCCCTGGGCCCTCGCCTCTTCTGGGCCCCAAACTCACGCCTCTCCTCGGCCCCGATAATGTCCCTCTACAATCTCTCGCCGCTCCTTCGCCCTGACCTCGCCGCTCCATCACACGGACTGCAGCGGTTCAAGAAGGTGGCTCACGACCATCTTCTCAAGGGCAATTAGAGATGGGTAATAAATGCTGGCCTTGCCAGCGGACCCCACATCCCATGAACAAATTTTTTTTAAAGTCACCTTCTCTTTTCAAGAGGAAGAGACCCAGCCTTTTCATTCTTTCCTAATAGGCATAACCTCGCATTTCTGGTATCATAATTGTAAATCTAATTTCCACCCTCGCCAATGCCTCTATCCTTTTTATAATATGGAGATCACAATTGTACACAGTACTCCAAATGTGGTCTAAACGAGGTTTGATACAAGTTCAGCATAACTTAGCTACTTTTCAATTCAATCCCCCTGGAAATAAACCCGAGTGCTTGGTTTGCTCTTTTTAACGGCCTTATTAACCTACGTCGCTACCTTTGGTGATTTTTGCATTTGTATTCTGAGATCACTTTGCTCTTCTGCCCCATTTAGATTCTGGTTTTCCAACGAATATGTGACCTCCTTATTTCTGTTACCAAAATGCAATATCTCACATTTATCAGTGTTGAAATTCATTATATGCCAATTCTGCAAGTATATTAATGTAATAAGACATGTAGTACAGCAGGGATTAGATACAGAGTAAAGCTCCCTCCACATTGACCCTTCAAACACTCCCAGGGCATATACAACATGGGTTAGTGACAGAGTAATGCTCCCTCTGCACTGTCCCATCAAACATTCCCAGGTCATATATAGCACAGGCAAGGTACAGAGTTAAGTTCCCTCTACATATATAGAGGAAAGCTCCCTCTATACTCCCCATCAAACACGCCCAGGCCAACTACAGCCTGGTTTAGATACAGAATAAATCTCCTTCTCTACCATCCCAGGGCAGTTTCCAGTGGGCTTCCACAGGGCTCAGTACTTGTCCCTTGCTTTTTGTGATATATATATAATCAATGATTTGGACTTGAATATAGGAGGTATGATTAAGAAGTTTGCAGATGATACAAAAATTGGCCCTGTGCTTGATAATGAAGAAGCGGTAGACTGCAGGAAGATATCAATGGACTGGTCAGGTGGGCAGAACAGTGCCAAATGGAACTCAATCCGGAGAAGTGTGAGGTGATGCATTTGGGGAGGGCTAACAAGGAAATGGAATACACAATAAATGGTAGGACACTGAGAAGTGTAGAGGGACAAAGGGGGGTGGTTAAGAAGGCATACGGGATACTTGCCTTTATTAGCCGAGGCACAGAATAGAAGAGTAGGGAGATTATGCTTGAACTGTATAAAAAACTACTCAGGCCACAGTTAGAGTACTGCGTGCAGTTCTGGTCACCACAGTACAGGGAAGATGTGACTGCCCCAGAGAGGGTAGAGGAAATTTATGAGGATGGTGCCTGGACTGGAGAATTTTAGCTATGAGGAAAGATTGGATAGGCTGGGGTTGTTTTCTTTGGAACAGAGGAGGCTTAGGAGACCTAATTGAGGTGTATAAAATTATGAGGGGCCTAGATAGAGCAGATAGGAAGGACCTATTTCCCTCAGCAGAGGGTTGAATAACCAATGGACATAGCTTTCAAGTAAGTGGTAGGAGGTTTAGAGGGGATTTGAGGAGAAATATTTTCACCAAGGGTGGTGGGGGTCTGAAACTCACTGCCTGAAAGGGTGGTAGAGGCAGAAACCCTCATAGCATTTAAAAAGTACTTGGATATGCACCTGAAGTGCCGTAAGCTACAAGGCTATGATCCAAGAGCTGGAAAGTGGGATCAGGCTGGAACGCTCTTTGTCAGCAAGCACGGACATGATGGGCTGAATGGCCTCCTTCTGTGCTGTAAATTTCTATGATTCTCTGATCGCAAGGCTAGGAGAGGCACTCTTGAAGGTATGGGGAGCTCGGACTTGTCTGTGGGAGTAACAGACGGCAAGAGAACTCAAATAATCCCGAGCAATGCGGTGTTAGTCGTGGCTCAGTGGTAGTCTCTGAGTCAGTAGGTTGTGGGTTCAAGTCCACTCCCAGAGCATGGAGCATAAAATCTAGGCCGACATTCCAATGCAGTGCAGAGGGAGCGCTGCACTGTGAGGGGTGCCGTCTTTCACATGAGGCCCCATAAGAGCATAAGAAATAGGAGCAGGAGTAGGCCATTTGGCCCCTCGAATCTGCTCCATCATTCAATAAGATCATGGCTGATCTGATCTGATCTTGCCTTCAACTCCACTTCCCTGCCCACTCCTCATAACCCTCGACTCCCAAAAATCTGTCTATCTCCACCTTAAATATATTTAATGACCCAGCTTCCACAGCTCTCTGGGGCAGAGAATTCCAAAGGTTCATGTTCCTCTGAGAGAAGAAATTACTCCTCATCTCTATTTTAAATAGGCGACCCCCTATTCTGAAACTATGACCCCTAGTTTTAGATTCCTCCACAGGGGGGGGGAGCATCCTCTCTGCATCTACCCTGTCAAGCCTCCTCAGAATCTTATACGTTTCAATAAGATCACCTCTCATTCTTCTAAACTCCAATGAATATAGGCCCAACCTGCTCAACCTTTCTTCATAAGACAACTCTTTTATCTCAGGAATCAACCTCGTGAACCTTCTCTGAACTGCCCCCAATGCAAGTATATCACTCCTTAAATAAGGAGACCAAAACTGTACGCAGTACTCCAGGTGTGGTCTCACCAACAGTGTAGTTGTAGCAGGATTTCCCTACTTTTATACTCCATCCCCCTTGCAATAAAGGTCAACATTCCATTTGCCTTTTTAATTACGCTGTACCTGCATGCTAACTTTTTGTGCATCATGCACAAGTACCGCAGATCCCTCGGTGTTGCAGCATTTTCTAATCTCTCCTCATTTAAATAATAATTTGCTTTTTTATTTTTCCTACCAAAGTGGATGACCTCACATTTTCCCACATTATACTCCTGCCAAACTTTTGCCCACTCACTGAGCTGATCTATATCCCTTTATTTGCATCTTCCTCACAACTTGCTTTCCCACTTATCTTTGTATCATCAGCAAGTTTAGCTACATTCACTCGATCCCTTCATCCAAGTCATTAATATAGATTGTAAATAGTTGAGGCCCCAGCACTGATCCCTGTGGCACCCCACTAGTTACAGTTTGCCAGCCTGAAAATGACCCATTTATCCCTACGCTCTGTTTTCTGTGTGTTAGCCAATCCTCTATCCATACTAATATATTACCCCCAATCCCGTGAGCTCTTATCTTGTGCAGTAACCTTTTATGTGGCACCTTATCGAGTGCCTTCTGGAAATCCAAATACATGACATCTACTGGTTCCCCTTTATCCACCCTGTTCGTTACATCCTCAAAGAACGCCATCAAATTTGTCAAACATGATTTCCCTTTCATAAAACCATGCTGACTCTGCTTGACTGCATAATGATTTTCTAAATAATGGACTCCAGCATTTTCCCAATGACATGTTAGTCTAACTGGTCTGCAGTTTCCCGCTTTCTGTCTCCCTCCATTCTTAAATAGGGGAATTACATCTGCTGGGACCTCTCCAGAATCCAGGGATTTTTGGTAGATTACAACCAATGTGGCCACCATCTCTGCAGCCACTTCTTTTAAGATCCTAGGATGCAGGCTATTAGGTCCAGGGGACTTGTCCATCTTTCATCCCATTAGTTTGCCTAGTACCTTTTCTCCCTAGCAATAGTGATTGTTTTAAGTTCTCCCCTCCCAATAGCCCCTTGATTATCAATTATTGAGATGCTTTCAGTGTCTTCTGCAGTGAAGACCGATACAAAATATTTATTCAAATTCTCTGCCATTTCCTTGTTTCCCATTATTAATTCCCCAGTCTCATCTTCTAAAAGGACCAACTTAGCTACTCGCTTCCTTTTTATATACCTGTAGAAGCTCTTACTGTCTGTTTTTATATTTCTTGCTAGTTTACTCTCAATCTATTCCCTTTTTTTCCGTCGTCCTTTACTATTTTCTAAAAAGTTTCCAATCTTCTGGCCTTTCATTAATCTTCGCAACATTGTATGCCTTTGTTTTCAATTTGATACCACCCATTACTTCTTAGTTAGCCACGGATGGTTCATCCTTCTTAGAGTCTTTCTTTCTCATTGGAATATATCTTTGCTGAGTTATGAAATATCTCTTTAAATGTCTGCTGCTCCTTATCTACTGTCTTACCCTTCCTTTGTAATTGCCTTTATTTTTCAGGGCACTATTTTGAGACCCAAGTTTCTCACCCTCAAACCGAATTTGGAATTCTACCATACTATGATCACTCTTCCCAAGAGGATCCTTTACTATGAGATCATGAATTAATCCCAGTCTCATTACACATTACCAATTCTAAAATAGTCTGCTCCCTGGTTGGTTCCATAGCGCATTGTTCTAAGAAAACATCCCGAATACACTCTATGAACTCTTCCTCAAGGCCACCTAATCTTTATATTGATATATCCAATCAATATAAAGATTTAAATCGTCAATGCTTATTGCAGTACCTTTCTTATAAGCCTCCATTATTTCTTGATATATATGCTGTCCTGCAGTGTAGCTATTGATAGGGAGCCCATAGACTACTCCCACCAGTGACTTTGTTCCCTTATTATTTCTTATCTCCACCCAAACTGACCTACATCTTGATCTTCTGAGAATCAGAACCATCTGACCTCTCAAGTGGGCGTACAAGATTCCATGACGTTATTTCGAAGAAATCTCTCTGGTGTCCAAGCTAACATTTATCCCTCAACCAACATCACTAAAACAGAGGCCGTGAAAGGCACTTTATAAATACAAAGGAGAAAAGGAACAGTCGATAACAGGACATCAATTAGTCTCCTCGTGGAGAAATCAAGGAATCGACTCACTGTATGTAGGAAACAAAGCTGATTTATTTGATCGTTGTTTGACAGAAAAGATTTACAAGAATGATTCTAGGGATGAGGGACTTCAGTTACATGGATAGACTGGTGAAGCTGGGGTTGTTCTTCTTAGAACAGAGAAGGTTGAGAAGAGATTTGATAGAGGTGCTCTGAAATCATGAGGGGTCTGGACAGAATAGAGAGAAAATATTCCCATTGGCGGAAGGATTGAGAACCAGAGGACACAGATTCAAGGTGATTAGCAAAAGAACCAAAGGCGACATGAGAAAAAACTTTGTTTTAAGCAGCGAGTGGTTAGGATCTGGAATGCACCGCCTGTAAGGCTGGTGGAGGCAGATTCAATCGTGGCTTTCAAAAAGGGAATTGGATAAGTACCTGAAATAAAACAATTGCAGGGCTACAGCGAAAGGGCGGGGAGTGGGACTTGCAGAGAGCCGGCACGGGCTCGATGGTCCGAAAGGCCTTCTTCTGTGCTGTAACCATTCTATGATTCTATGATATCTAGAAAATTAAACTCCAGCCCAGTTATAGGGATTAATTACACCAGCAGCAACAAACTCCAACTGTCCGAGTGAACATGGTTCAGTCCTGGATGTGATTAACTGCAACAATAAAAGCAGAGTCCAACCCCTGCAGTCACTTGTGAACTCGCTGATGTGACTGAAGGTTGGATAAACGAGTGAAGCCCTTCCCACACTCGTAGCAGATGAATGGCCTCTCCCCAGTGTGAATGCGTTGGTGTGTCAGCAGGTTGGATGAAAGAGTGAAGCCCTTCCCACACTCGGAGCAGATGAACGGCCTCTCCCCAGTGTGAGTGCGTTGGTGTTTTCATCAGTTAATTTCTGCTTTTATAGCTCTTTTCACAGTCAGAACATTTAAACGGTCTCTTACTGGTGTGAACAAGTTGGTGTTCAGTGAGGTGGGATGAACGAGTGAATGCCTTCCCACACACAGAACAGGTAAAAGGTCTCTCCCCGGTATGAATACGCTGGTGAGCATGAAGCTTGAATGAATTAGTGAATCCCTTTCCACACACAGAGCAGATGAACGGCCTCTCTCCTGTGTGAGCTCGCTGGTGACTCAGATGATGAGATGATTTAGCAAACCGTTTCCCACATACGGGACAGACGAACGGTCTCTCCCCAGTGTGAACACGCTTGTGTTCAATGAGGTGTGAAGATGCAGCGAATTTCTTCCCACACACGGGACAGGTAAACGGCCTCTCCCCTGTGTGAACATGCTGGTGTCTCACCAAGCTGGATGAACAAGTGAATCCTTTCTCACACACGGAGCAGGTGAACGATCTCTCCCCAGTGTGAATTCGCTGGTGTGCCAGCAGGCAGGATGAATAAGTGAAGCCCTTCCCACACACAGTGCAGGTGAACGGCCTCTCCCCAGTGTGAACTCGCTGGTGTTCAGTGAGGTGGGATGAACGAGTGAATCCCTTCCCACACGCGGGGCAGGTGAACGGCCTCTCCCTGGTGTGACTGCGTCGATGAGTTTCCAGCGCAGAGGGGCAATTGAATCCCTTCCCACAGTCTCCACATTTCCACGGATTCTCCATGGTGCAGGTGTCCTTGTATCTCTCCAGGTTTGACGATCAGTTGAAGCCTCGTCCACACACAGAACACGTGTATGGTTTCTCCCCGCTGTGAATAGTGCGATGTTTTTTCAGGCTGTGTAACTGGTTGAAGCTCTTTCCACAATCAGTGCACTAGAACACTCTCACTCGGGTGTGTGTGTCTCAGTGCTTTTCCAGTCACACTGATGTTTGAAATCTTTTCCCACAGACAGAGCAGACAAACGTTTCTCCTTTCACATTCAAAGGCCGATGATATTCAAGTGAATCGAGTGACTCTGTCAGATCTTGATACAATTGGTTCGATTTTCCTGTCTGTAAATCCTCTTCTTCTAATATCCTGTAAAAGGTGTTTACGAAAGTCAGCACTGGAAGTGCAGGATAGAAATTGAGGACAGACAATTCTACTTTTTATGGAACATTCTTTCCTCTCTTGTTCCCCAAAGCTGTAAATTCCCATCCCACACACTCTCCCTCCACCCTGTGCTGAAATCCAAACTCATCGCACCACCTCCATCATTTCTTTCTTCCATCTGCAGTTTTCTCACTCCCTCTTCTCTGGTTGGGTTCAGTTCTACATCCCGTCTGTGCAGACTGAGAATAAATGAGGAAATGATTTTCTCTCGAGGTCACTGGGACCCTAAAGCACCGCCCACCCTCTGTTCCTGTACCAAGATGGCCGCGCAAGCACGCTGATCATGTCTAATAATTCGGCTAGTTACCCCGAGCAGTCGGGTCCATCATCGCGAGTCAAACATGTGTCCTGCCGGCTCATATTAGGTGCCTGGGGCCTACACCAGGTGTTTATGAAGCTGCCCAGCCCACCCAGGGGTCTAATTCCTCCGCTGAGCCCACAAGCTCCTACTGACTCGCGGAATGTCTCTTCCACCTCCACCACTGGCACTGCGCCTGTTCAGAGCACAGCCCGGTCCCGTGTCTGGGCTCCTGGTGTCATTGATAGAGCGCTTTACCCCTGCGCGGGTAGATTCTGGTTACAGAAGTAAACGTTGCAACATTTGGTAGTGAAAGGGATTCATTCAGGACAGACAGCAGGGATTATTGCAGGAAATAACACAGAGAAAGGAAATACAGTGGATGTTGTGTAGATGGATTGTCAAAAGGTGTTTGATAAGGTGCCGGACAGGAGGCTTGTTGATCAAATTAAGGCTCATGGTATTAAAGGGAGTGGGGCCGCGTGGAGAGGAAGTTGGGTAAAGGGCAGAAAACAGAGAGTAGTGGTTAATGGATGTTCTTCAGACTGGAGGGATGTAAACAGTGGTGTCCCCCAGGGTTAGTGTTGGGATCATTGCTCTTAATATAGAGACAGGATCTGGGCTAGGGAATAAGCACATAAGAATTAGAAGCAGGAGTAGGCCATTTGGCCCCTCGAGCCTGCTCCACCATTCAATAAGATCATATTGATTCATCAATTGATCCACCGCTACGAAAAACAATAAGAATAAAACCGGACGGACCACCCGGCATCGACCTCCGCACCGGCTACGGACCCGACAACGGCACACCCAGCCCAGTCTTTCTCACCAACATCTGGGGACTTGTGCCAAAATTGGAAGAGATGGCCCAGACTAGTCAAGCAACAGCCTGACATAGTCATACTCACAGAATCATATCTTTCAGCCAATGTCCCAGACTCCTCCATCACCTCCCTGGATATGTCCTGTCCCACCGGTGGCGGTACAGTAGTATACAGTCGGGAGAGTGTGGCCCTGGGAGTCCTCAACACCGACTCCGGACCCCATGAAGTCTCCTGGCTTCAGGTCAAGCATGGACAAGGAAACCTCCTGCTGATGACCACCCACCGCCCTCCCTCAGCTGATGAATCAGTGCTCCTCCATGTTGAACACCACTAGGAAGAAGCACTGCGAGTAGCAAGGTGCACAGAATGTACTCTGGGTGGGGGACTTCAATGTCCATCAAGACTGGCTCGGTAGCACCACTACTGACTGAGCTGGCCGAGTGCTGAAGGACAGCTGCCAGACTGTGCCTGCAGCAGATGATGAAAGAATCAACACGAGTGGAAAAAAAGACTTGCGCCCATCCCTTTGGAAAGGGCACAAGAGCCGGAGCAACGGTAAGCCTACAAAGGGCGTGAGTCAGCCGAGCAGACAGCCGAAACAGCACCAAGTGACCTGGGAGGATAAGAAGTAAAAAGATTCAAAATGTGATGTCGCAGAAAAGCAGGGAAGTGATTGGTTGGTCAGTTTTTCTCTCTTTTCTTCGGCATTGGTTTAAATTAAGAGCTGGGATTAAAAATCTAAACTTTCAAAATGTGAAAAATTAATTAAATACATTAGAGATGGCAGGGCAGGCGATGTGTTACTGCTGCTGCATGTGGGAGCTGGTTGACCCCATTGAGGTCCACGGCGACCACATCTGCAGTAGGTGTTGGTTTCTCGAGGAACTTCGGCTCCGCGTTGATGAGCTGGATTCCGAGCTGCAGACACTGCGACACATCAGGGAGGGGGAGAGTTACCTGGACCCTGTGTTCCAGGAAGCAGTCCCACCCCTTAGATTAATTAATTTAAATTTGGTCCGTGGTTAGGGACAGGATGGTGTGGCTACAAGCGAGGCAGCTATGCGGACCCAGGAGATAGTGATGGAGGTGCCTCAGTCCTTGCAATTGTCCAACGGTACGAGATTCTTGCTCCCTGTTTGGACGAGGGCAGGGACTGCAGGGAGGATGAGCAAACTGACCACAGTGCCATGGTACAGGAGGCCATTCAAGTAGGGGGAGTAAAAAGAAATGTTGTAGTGATCGGAAACAGTATAGTTTCGGAGATAGATACTGTTCTCTGCAGCCGAGTGCGTGAGTCCCGAAGGCTGTGATGCCTGCGCAGTGCCAAGGTTCAGGACATCTCCTCTGGGCTGAAGAGGGATTGGAATGGGAGGGGGAAGATCCAGTTGTCGTGGTCCACGTAGGTACCAATGACATAGGTAGAACAAAGAAAGGGGTTCTGCTGAAGGATTTTGAGCAGCTAGGGGCTAAATTAAAAAGCAGAACCACAAAGGCAATAATCTCTGGATTACTACCTGAGCCACGAGCAAATATATTTCGGTGAGAAAGAAAGACTTTAAGCGACGAGAGAACTAGCCTCGGTTAATGAAGGAAGTAAAGGATGGGATCAAATTGAAAACAATGGCATACAAAGTGACCAAGGTTAGTGGGAGGCCAGAGCATTGGCAAATGTTTTTAAAAACAGCAAATGATGACTAAAGAAATAATAAAGAGAGGGAAGGTAGATTATGAGAGTAAACTAGCAAGCAATATAAAAAGAGCTTCTACAGGTATGTAAAAAGGATAGGGTAGCTAAAGTAAATGTTGGTCCTTAGAGGATGAGACTGGGGAATTAATAATGGGGAACAGGGAAATGGCAGAGACTTTGAACAAATATTTTGTATCAGTCTTCACGGTAGAAGACATTAAAAACACCCCAATAATAGATAATCAAGCGGCTATAGCGCGGGAGGAACTTAAAGCAATCACTAAAGAAAAAGTGTTCAGTAAAATAATGGGATGAAAGGTGGAAAAGCCCCCTGGATCTGATGGCTTGCAACCTCGGGTCTTAGTAAAGCTCCCTCTATACTGTCCCATCAAATACTCCCAGGGCCGGCACAGCACAAGTTGGATACCTCTATACTGGCCCATCAAACAATGCCAGAGCAGGTACAGCACAGGTTAGGTACAAAGTAAAAATCCCTCTACACTTCCCTAACAAACACTCCCAGGGGAGGTACAGCACAGGTTAGATACAGAGTAAAGCTTGTTCTACACCGGCCAACAAACACTCCAAGGGCAGGTAAAGCATGGGTTAGGCAGAAGGTAAAGCTTCCTCTATTCTCCCCGATCAAACAATGCCAGGGCAGGTACAGCATGGGTTCGATGCAGAACAAATCTCCCTCTAAACTGCCCCATCAAACATTCCTCGGGCAGGTACAGTCCGGATTCGATATAGCAGAAAGCTCCCACTACACTGTCCCATCAAACACAACGAGGGCAGGTAGAGTACGGGTTAGATACAGAGGAAAGCTTACCCTACACCAACCCATCAAAGCTCACAGGGCAGGTAGAGTATGGGATAGATACAGAGGAAAGCTCCCTCTGCAGTGTCCCATCAATCACTCACAAGGCAGGTACAATGTTGATTTCTGAGTTCTTTTCCTTCAATCTGGTTCAGTGAAATCACTGAGTCGAATACCGATTGTGCTTTAAACAAAGCAGTCTTTATTTCTTACCGGCCGAGACTTATCAGACAGAAGGAGTACTCTCTTGATAGAGCGTACACACTTCCTACGGACAAGTGAAGTTACATTGTAAAGGGACGACGGTTATACATTTTCGGTAAAAGATAACAAGATAGGGCTAGAGTGACATCCTAGTTCAGCCTATCCCTTTTGATCCCTCTTTCCCTTTGTCCACTCATAAGCCGACCTAAGTATGGTCTGATTTTAAACAAAGACCTTCTGTTAATGTTTCAGGTTAATAACATGATTTAATAAGACCTTGAGGTTTTTCTGCAAGCTGTGGGTTTTGTTTCGATATGTGTTAGTGTTGTAACATTTCGCAGTCTCGAGTCTGAGATTTTCATGGCTATTCCTCCATGAATTCTTTGTTAGCTTATACTGTCCCTATACAATTCCCACGTTCTCAACTTCAATGTCTCGATACATTTTTAAACATTCACAGTTGCAGTCCAGATTGGTTGTGATAACAAATCGATGTTCCACCGATTCTTCCTGGTAACCCATTTTAACCGGTTCTGACACCGGGAATGTAGATACTTGTTCCAGGAATCCTGACAGTTCCTGTGTTTCAGTGAAGGTGGGGAGTTTAAGCTTTGATTGTACAGAAGACATGAAGGCTCCCGTATCTATCAAGAAGGGTTGCCACTCATTCCGAATTTTTAACAATATCATCGGTTTGTCATCCGGGGAGGGTCCCTGCACAATCAAGTTGCGCAGTCAATAAGAATCGGGGGACGGTGGCCAAAGGGTTTGTTCTGGGAGAAGTTAGTGTAAGATCCCCGTCCTCTTCCCCCCTTGCCCCCCTCCTCTTCCTTTTTCGTGCTGACGGGAGGGACAATTTCTATTCCAATGTCCTTCTTGCCCACAAATAAAGCATCCATCTCGTCTTCCCATACCAGGCCGAGGACAGTAGGGCGGTCCGTAATTAGCAGGGCCCGGGCCATTTGGGTGTTTGATATAACCGTATCCCTGTTTATCCACCCAACCCTGCACGCAACACTGCGGTTCCATCTGGTATCACCTTGGGTCGGGTTTTGGTCCTTCCACCCGAGGCGGCTCTTCCTTTCTAGTCATGTATTCAGTCTTGACCTGGGTTGGGGGCGTACCTCCCCCCTCTCCTTTCTTTTCCTGCCAATAATATTTAACCACCCTTTCCATCTGCGCTTCACTGATATCTGCCCAATTCATATTATTTGTCCGGATAGCGTGAGCAATAGAATTGGGCAGGCACTGAAGTAGGATAGCGCAGAATTGAGGAGAATCCTCTCCTGCCCTGAAGGCATTATCTCCTGATTGACTTCCGTATATTTCAATAAATCTTTCCATGAATTCATCGGCAGTTTCTTCTCGTTTGGGTTTAGTTTCTAATACTGCGGCCATACTGATGGGCTTCTGAAGGGTCGTGGTGAGAGCATTAAAGATAGCGTTTAGGCGATCCTGGACATCGTTAGGGTGAGTAACCAACAATGCATCATGAGTAGCACGTCCTAGGTGAGTTAGAAATCGGGCATGCTCAGTTGGGCTCAGGGTTTGCTTTACCAGGGCCCACAGGTCCCTTGATTCTGCATTATATCCATGCATGTCGAGGTCACTCCGTGAAATCGGAGGTCAGGGTTAAGTTGGGTTTGTGGATCCCTTTCAGCTTATTTATCTTAGCCTTTTAACTCTTCAATTTGTTTTGTTTGAGTATCTATTTCTTTATTGTATCAGGCAAGTATTATTACATAAGCTAGTTCTGTTTTTATTTTTATTCTGACTATCGCACCATTCCTCTGTTAGGTGAGTCTTTTTTCTATTAAGAAATCCAAATTGATAATGTTCAGTATGAAATGGCTGTCAATGGAAAGGGTTAACTCCTTTACAGGTTTGTAAGAAGACCTGATGTCATTACGTGACTTCACGTAACCATCTGAAAAAAAAATCTTTTCATCAGGAAAGGCAGCATTTGATTAAACTCCAATATTTTTTAACTTCTTATTCAAGTACTTGCCAAAGATATTTTTTTAATTGATTTAAAACGAGACCACAAATTTTTAATAGCTATTTGTTTACTGAAATTCAATTTGGTCATCAGCCTCGGTCAATGCAAAGCCAACCATTTTAACTAAGTAGTCTATCGATACATTTCTCAGAGGTCCCAGTGGAACTCTGAATACATTTCTCGTGCGTGCACTCTTTCTTTAAGACGTCTACGGTTTTTAATATGTCTTCCTTCTGTCAATGAAAGCCCTAATTTAATGGAGTTTTTCTGCCAACTCGACAGGAGTGATTTTTTTTAGACTGCAGTGGAATTTTTCTCATAATTTAAAATCTCAGAACACATTTTTTTTTCCAGCACCTATTTAGTAAGTTACATCTTTTTTTTCTGTCTTTTCCATAACTAGAGGGAAGTCTGGCACGTTCATCTACACTCACTGATTCCTGCTATTGTTGTTGATGTACAAAATTTTAAATAAATGACACTGCCCTCCAAACAGCACTTAATTACAATTGTTGACATTTACACGTAGGCTGTGGACTGCTTTTCGTTATCTCAATTGTTCCAGCCTCAAGGTCGTGTTATTTAATATAATATTTTTTTTGAATCCTTTTGAATCCATCTCAGTATTTTCTGTGCCTTCTCTGAATATCTCAAAATCCCGATTCAAACTTTGTAATTCAATAAGGTTCACACTCTTAAACTTCCCACATACAGGACAACACTACGAAGGGTTAAAAAAAACTTTTATTCTGTTTGAAAAAGTGGGTGGAGCTAAAACAAACCACAACTCCCCGGCTTTTTTTTTCCCACAGTAAAAATCACACAAGCATTTCTCATTTAAAACAGACGTTCACAAGAGTCTCTCTTCTTTCCTATTAATTTTTGGATCCATGACCTTTCAGGGAATTCGTAGTTTTATCTAAATTACCCATCCTGTGTTGCCGCACGTTGGATCAGGGTCCTAATTAGTCCTGATTGTCTCCACGTCGCCCCGTGGTGGTTTCAGTTATCTTACCCAGAGCCTAGGAGGACCAAGTGATATACAAGATCGACGCCGTACCTGGCGCAAGTACAATTTAAAATTTACACAGTCCCGCGGCTTAATTTTACGTAATTCCCTAACCTCCGCGTTTCCCTACGCGGTTCGCGCGATTCTCTCTCTCTCCGCGTTGCCGCGCGGTTTTACTTGGGCCTCGAACCCACACAGACACTGGGCCTCGAACCTAGGCAGGTTACCTATTCTAACTTATCTTTCCGAGTCGCCGCTTGGTTTGCGTCACCGCGCAATTTCCCTATCTCTATCCCGATTCTAAGTTTGAAAGGTATTCATCAGATTGTCCTGGATCTCGTTCAGACACTACCTGAGAACCAGCAAGTGGCTAAACTTTCCTCAGACTTTTGAAACCGGGGGAAACTGGAGCAGTATTGAAAATATACTTACTCCAGTGGCCACTTTCCCCTCGTCTCGTCCAAGGCTAGTCTGGCTCTTAATTCGCAAGTTTTCGGCAGTCGTCCGTTGAGATCCCACTTCTGACACCAAATGTTGATTTCTGAGTTCTTTTCCTTCAATCTGGTTCAGTGAAATCACTGAGTCGAATACCGATTGTGCTTCAAACAAAGCAGTCTTTATTTCTTACCGGCCGAGACTTATCAGACAGAAGGAGTACTCTCTTGAAAGAGCGTACACGCTTCCTACAGACAAGTGAAGTTACATTGTAAAGGGACGACAGTTATACATTTTCGGCAAAAGATAACAAGATAGGGCTAGAGTGACATCCTAGTTCAGCCTATCCCTTTTGATCCCTCTTTCCCTTTGTCCACTCATAAGCCGACCTAAGTATGGTCTGATTTTAAACAAAGACCTTCTGTTAATGTTTCAGGTTAATAACATGATTTAATAAGACCTTGAGGTTTTTCTGCAAGCTGTGGGTTTTGTTTCAATATGTGTTAGTATTGTAACATTTTGCAGTCTCGAGTCTGAGATTTTCATGGCTATTCCTCCATTAATTCTTTGTTAGCTTATACTGTCCATATATAATTCCCACGTTCTCAACTTCTCGACTTTAATGTCTGTATACATTTAATATCCAGTTCACTTCACTGTCTTTATTGCTTATACATTTTCACATATCCACACAGCACGGGTTATGCAGAGAGTAAAGTTCTCTCTACACTGTCCCATCATACAGTACCAGGGCACATACAGCATGGGTTAGATACAGAGTAATACTCCCTCTACACTGTCCCATCAAACATTGCCAGGGCAGGTACAGCAAGTATTAGATACAGAACAAATCTCCCTCTACACTGTCCCATCCATCACTCCAAGGGTGTGAATGTTTAAAAATGTATAGAGACATTGAAGTTGAGAACGTGGGAATTCTATAGAGACAGTATAAGCTAACAAACAATTCATGGAGGAATAGCCATGACATCTCAGACTCGAGACTGGAAATGTTACAACACTAACACATATTGAAACAAAACCTACAGCTTGCAGAAAAACCTCAAGGTCTTATTAAATCATGTTATTAACCTGAAACATTGACAGAAGGTCTTTGTTTAAAATCGGACCATGCTTGGGTCGGCTTATGAGTGGACAAAGGGAAGGAGGGATCAAAAGAGATGGGCTGAGCTGGGATGTCACTCTGGCCCTATCTTGTTATCTTTTGCCGAAAATGTATAACCATCGTCCCTTTACAATGTAACGTCACTTTGTCCGTAGGAAGTGAGTGCGTTCGAACAGACTTGCATTCCTTCTGTCTGATAAAGTCCCCGATCGGGATTTGCTTTTTAAATAAAAGCTTGCTTTGTTTAAAGCACAAACGGTATTCGTTTCAGTAATTTTGCTGAACCAGATTGAGATAAAAGAATCCAGGAATCAACAAGGGCAGGTATGGAACATAAGAAATAGGAGCAGAGTAGACCATTTTGGCCCCTCGAGCCTGCTCCGCCATTCAATAAGATCATGGCTGATCAGATTCAGGCCTTAACTCCACTTCCCTGCCCGCTCCCCATAATCCTTGACTCCCTTATCTTTCAAAAATCTGTCTATCCCCACCTTAAATACATTCAATGACCCAGCCCCCACAGCTCTCTGAGGTAACGAATTCCAAAGATTCACAACCCTCAGAGAAAAAACACCTCCTGATTTCCCTTTTAAATGAGCGACCCCTTATTCTGAAACTATGCCCCCCCTAGTGCTAGATTCCCTCACGTGGGGAAACATCCTCTCTGTATCTACCCTGTCAAGCCCCCTCAGAATCTTATACGTTTCAATAAGATCACCTCTAAGTCTTCTAAACTCCAATGTGTACAAGCCCAACCTGCTCAACCTTTCTCATTATGACAACCCCTTCATCTCAGCAATCAACCTCGTGACCTTCTCTGAACTGCCTCCAGTGCAAGTATATCCTTCCTGAAATAAGGAGACTAAAACTGTACGCAGTACTCCAGTTGTGGTCTCACCAATACCATGTACAGTTGGAGCAGGACTTCCCTACTTTTAAACTCCATCCCCCTTGCAATAAAGGCCAACATTCCATTTGCCTTCATAATTAATTGCAGTAACTGCATGCTAAATGTTTGTGTTTCATGTACAAGGACCCCCAGATCCCTCTGTACCACCGCATTTTGTAATCTCTCACAATTTAAATAATAATTTGCTTTTTTATTACTCCTACTAACATGGATACCCTCACATTTTCCCACATTATACTCCATCTGCCAAAGCTTTGCCCACTCACTTAGCCTATCTATATTTGTTTGTAAATTCTTTGCGTCCTCCTCACAACTTGCTAGGTTAGCACAGGTTAGATATACAGTAAACCTCCCTCTACATTATCCCATCAAACACTCCCAGTGCAGGTACAACACGGGTTAGGTGCAGAGTAAAGCTCCCTCTGCACTGTCCCAAAAACACTTCAGGGGCAGGTACAGCACGGGTTAAATACAAAGCAAAGCTCTCTCTACACTGTCCCATCAAACACTCACAGGACAGATATAGCATGGATTGGATACAGCGTAAAGTTCCCTCCACACTGTCCCATCAAATATTTCCAAGGCGGGTACAGTAAACATTAGATACAGCATAAAGCCCAATTTACACTGTCCCGTCAAACACTCCCAAGGCAGGTAACAGCACGGATTAGATACAGAGTAAACCTCCATTTACACTGTCCCATCAAACAATGCCAGGGCAGGCACAGCACAGATTAGATACTGAGTTTCCCATGTGGTGGCTGGCGTGCAACGGCCACACGTTAAAAAAAGCCACGCACAGGCATCTTCCACCCTTCAGGATGTAGTTCAGGATCTGGAATATTAGGTCCTTCATTGAAACACCTGTGAACTCATCCTTTTTTGGCGTGGAAGCAAGTCATCCTCGTTTGCAGATGACACTAAGCTGGGTGGCAGTGTGAGCTGTGAGGAGGATGCCAAGAGGCTGCAGGGTGACTTGGACAGGTTATGTGAGTGGGTAAATGCATGGCAGATGCAGTATAATGTAGATAAATGTGAGGTTATCCACTTTGGTGGCAAAAACAGGAAGGTAGAATATTATCTGAATGGTGACAGATTAGGAAAAGGGGAGGTGCAATGAGACCTGGGTGTCATGGTACATCAGTCATTGAAAGTTGGCATGCAGGTACAGCATGCGGTGAAGAAGGTAAATGGCATGTTGGTCTTCATAGCGAGAGGATTTGAGTATAGGAGCAGGGAAGTCTTACTGCAGTTGTACAGGGCCTTGGTGAGGCAATACCTTGAATATTGTGTACAGTTTTGGTCTCCTAATCTGAGGAAGGACATTCTTGCTATTGAGGGAGTGCAGCGAAGGTTCACCAGACTGATTCCCGGGATGGCAGGACTGACATATGAAGAAAGACTGATTGACTAGGCTTATATTCACTGGAATTTAGAAGAATGAGAGGGGATCTCACAGAAAAATATAACATTCTGACGGGATTGGACAGGTTAGACACAGGAAGAATGTTCCTAATGTTGGGGAAGTTCAGAACCAGGGGTCACAGCCTAAGGATAAGGGGTCAGCCATTTAGGACCGAGATGAGGAGAAACTTCTTCACTCAGAGAATTGTAAACCTGTTAAATTCTCCATCACAAAAAGTTGTTGAGGCCAGTTCATTAGTTATATTCAAAAGGGAGTTAGATGTGACCCTTTTAGCTAAAGGGATCAAGGAGTATGGAGAGAAAGCAGGAATGGGGCACTGAAGTTGCATGATCAGCCATGATCATATTGAATGCTGGTGCAGGCATGAAGGGCCGAATGGCCTACTCCTGCTCCTATTTTCTATGTTTCAAGGTACTGCTAATGATGATGATGAGATACAGAGTAAACCTCTCTCTATACTGTCCCATCAGATACAACTCGGGCAGGTAGAGTACAGGTAAGATTCAGAGGAAAGCTTCCCCTACAGCGACCCATCAAAGCTCACAGGGCAGGTAGAGCACGGGTTAGATACAGAGCAAAGCTCCCTCTACATTGTCCCAACAAACAATTCCAGGTCAGGTACAGCACGGGTTCGGTAAAGAGCGAAGCTCCCTTTGTACTGTCCCATCAAGCACTCCCAGGGCAGGGACAGCACGAATTAGATACACAGTAAATCTGTGTCAGAGGAAACTGTACCCCAGTGAGAGTCAGTGCCAGAGGAAACTGTACCCCAGTGAGAGTCAGTGCCAGAGGAAACTGTACCCCAGTGAGAGTCAGTGCCAGAGAAAAATGTACCCGTGAGTGTCAGTACCAGAGGAAACAAGCAGCAGAGCTTGGTGTCCAGCCGTCTTGGATCCCCTTGCCATTGGACCAAGACCTTGCTCTGCCAAGCCCTTGTGGTAGCCGGTGTGCAATGGCCACCTCACGTTAAAATAATTCATGCTGTTAGCAATACAAAACAATCCTCTTCCTCTGCAGTTATCAGTCTATTGCAATTCCCCATACCTGCAGTTTTGTTATTTTACAATTTAAAATATCTTCAGTTATCAGCAACAAATTGCATTTATATCGAGCCTTAAACATAGTAAAATGTCCCAAGGCACTTCACAGGACCGTTAGCAAACAGAATTTGATACCCAGTCACGTAAGGAAATACTACAACAGGATTAAAAGCTTGTTCAAAAGGATAGGTATTAAGGAGCATTTTGAAGGTGGAGAGATTTAGGGAGGGAATTCCAGAGCTTATGGCCTCGGCAGCTGAAGGTATGGCCACCAATATTGGAGGGATGAAAATTGGGGCTGCTCAAGAGGCCTGAATTGGAGGAATGCAAATATCTCTGAGGGTTGCAGGGCTGGAGGAGGTTACAGCAATCGGGAGGGGCAAGGTCCTGGACGGATTTCAAAACAAGGTTGAGCATTTTGAAATCGATGGAGCAGGAGCCAATGTAGTTCAGTGAGCACAGGGGTGATGGGTGAATGGAAATTGGTACAAGTTGGGATGAGAGGGCTGAGGACAGATTGAGTCGAATAGGCCTATATTCTCTGGAGTTTAGAAGAATGGAAGGTGATATAATTGAAACATAGAATTGACAAGGGCTGGATAGTCTAGAGCTAGGAGTCCTAGTATTAGGATAAGAGATCGGCCATTTAAGACTGAGATAAGATATTTCTTCACTTAAGAGTTGTGAATCTTTGAAATTCTGTATTGAATAGAGATCTTACTGAATGGCGGAGCAGACGGAAGGGCCGTATGGCCTACGCCTGCTGCTACTTCTTGTGTTCTTGAGTAAGGATACGGGCAGGAGTATTTTTGATAAGCGTAAGCTTGCGGAGAGTGCGAGGTGTGAGGCCGATCAGGAGAGCATTGGAAATAGTCCAATGTAGCGGTAACAGAGGCATGGATGAGGGTTTGAGCAGTTGAGCTGAGGAAGGGGCAGAGACCGGCGATGTTATGGAGCTGGAAGTAAACGTACTTGGTGATTGAGGGAATATGGGTTCGGAAGCTCATCTCAGGGTCAAGTACGACGCCAATTAATAAATTGCAACTCTCCATATCTGTGTTTCAGTATATTAGAATACTACATACCTCGAGTGATCAATGCTTCAATAGTAGTACTTATCAATATATTTTCTGTTAATTCCAAATGTTCATGAATGAATAATTGATTCTGTCAGTAATAGGCCGTGCTGGTATTTCAGATTGGTTTGTGCATCGTGATCAATGAATTGACTATGATGCTTCCAGTTCAATCTTTCCAATGGCTTTCTCACCAGATGGGAAATATTTGAACATTGAGATCTGATGGTGTCGGTGTGAGTTCAGCCCCACCGAATGTACAGAGACGGGTCCATCTGCTGGTCTCTGCCTCAAACTGGAGTCACCTCTTAGATCAAAGCCCTTTACTCTAAAACACACACAAGATTCACTGTGACTGTGTGTTTAGAGACAGAAAGTGATCTCACTTCACATCCCATTGCACGGCCTCATGCTGGATAATTGTGCTCGGTGGTCAGTCTCTCCCAGTCTCATTTCCTGCCTTACCTTGTAACCTGTGTGTACTGTCTACAGGACCGGTGTGTATCTGAGTAAATGGCACTTTCTCTTACCTTTCTCCCCAGTCAATCTATTGAAGCGCATTCAATCGGAAGGGGCTCACTGGGGTTGGTGCTCTCACAATCCTGTGCTGGTTCACCTGCTGTTGTTCCTCAGTCCACAATCCCTGTTTCCTTCCAGCTGTGGAACTTTCTCAATCACTCCGCCATTCACCGGGAGATCTAATTATGAAAGGGCAGAAAATTAGAAGAATATTAATGTTGTGAAGTGGAATGTAGTGTAAAGTGTTTTTCCAATGTTTCAGAAAAGTCTATGTCCAGTATTTCTGTTTGATTTTATCCTATTCCTCAAGATTCCTGTCCCGCCCGTCTGGACTTACAGAAAATCACCAGAATTCTCCCCGGATTACACACTAACTGATCTCACTGGGCCCATCCTCCCCGGGTTACACGCTGTCTGATCTTACTGGGCCCCCGGGTTACACACTGTCTGATCTCACTGGGCCCCGGGTTACACACTGTCTGATCTCACTAGGCCCCGGGTTACACACAGTCTGATCTCACCAGGTCCCCGGGTTACACACTGTCTGATCTCACTGGGCCCCCCGGGTTACAGACTGTCTGATCTCACCGGGCCCCCGGGTTACACACTGTCTGATCTCACTGGGCCCCCAGGTTACACACTGTCTGATCTCACTGGGCCCCCCGGGTTACAGACTGTCTGATCTCACCGGGCCCCCGGATTACACACTGTCTGATCTCACTGGGCCCCCGGGATACACAATGTCTGATCTCACTGGAAGTTTCAGTCTATCTCCCGCATGTCCCCAAACCGAGCTCCAGGGCTGTGTGTTCAGTTCGATGTTTTCCCTCACAGACTCACCGCACCCTCCCCGCCCGCCGGCCGTGCGCTCTGCCCCGGCCCCAGCCGCCCACCATCAGTCCGGTTCCCTGCTGCCCCCGGTTCCCCACATTGTCCAACCGCTGGTTGCAGCAAACTGCCCGGCATCCGGGGACTGATGGAGAGTGGCACCGAGCACAGAGCGCGTTCTGCATAAATTAATGACCTTCAGAGAATTCCCGGTCGTCTGTTGGCTGCACGAAGCAGATTGCCAGCCACTCTCACCAATAGGAGTCGGCAGCGCCGCAGAGCCCCGCCCACTGTGATGAAGGCGCGCTAGGCAGCTCGGGGGTCACGTAGTTCCTGATTTCAAAAATTGCGGCCGTTTAACCGTTACCTAGAGACGTCACAGGTGGCGTCGGTGCTGTGGGGCGGGACCGCTCGCCGTGCGCCTGCGCCGGATAAAAAACATACATTTCACACCGAGCTACAGAAGAAGAAATTGCGGCAGATGACCAAAAGCTGGGTCAAAGAGGTAGGTTTTAAGGAGGGTCTGAAAGTAGGAAAGAAGCGGAGAGGTTTAGGGAGGGAGTTCCAGAACTCGGGGCCCAGGCAGCTGAAGGGCCGGACACCGATGGTGGAGCGATTATAATCGGGGATGGTCAAAAGGGCAGAATTTGAGGAGTGCAGACATCTTGTGGACTGCAACAGATTCCAGAGATCGGGAGGGGCGAGGCCCTGGAGTGATTTGTAAAAAGTGATTTGTGATTATTAACAGCAACAACTTTTAACAGTGAGTCTTGTTTATTTTGTTTATTTGTACATGGGACGTGCTGGCAACGGAAGAATGACCATAATATGATAAAATGTTACATTAAGTTTGAAAGTGATTTTGTTAAATCCGAAACTGGGGTCTTAAATTTAAACAAAGCAAACTTTTTAGGTATGAGGGGTGAGTTGTCTAAGATAGATTCGGAAATTACATTAAGAGGTATCAAGATAGATAAGCAATGGCTTGCTTTAAAGAATTAATACATAATTTACAATAATTACATTCCTTTTAAGGCACAAGACCCCCACAGGAAAGGTGGTCCAACCGTGACTAAGAAGTGAAGTTAAAGATAGTTTTAGATCAAAGGAAGAAGCTTATAATGTTGCCAAAAAGAGCAGTAAGCCTGGGGATTGGGAGCATTTTAGAATTCAGCAAAGGAGGACCAAGAAACTGATCAAGAAAGGGGAAATAGAAAATGAGAGTAAACTAGCGAGAGACATAAAAACAGAATGTAAATCCTTTTGTAGGTATGTTAAAAAGGAAAAATTAGCAAAAGTAAATGTGAGTCCCCTACAGGCTGAGAAATTATAATGCGGAACAAGGAAATGGCAAAGAAATTAAACAAATACTTTGGGTGGAAAATTGTGGTTGGAAGCTTCTTTTGGGTGACCGCATCTGTCCAGAATTAAAAAAAAAATTGCCTGGTGGTCTCAGAGGAACATAGGATTGTGGTCGGAGTCTGAGTTTCGTAGTGCAGTGTACAGGAACATGTCTTCCAGGTATGTATTTGTATCCTAGGATCACGTGGACCCGGACCACCAATGGACATCTAGTATTCTCATTGATAATAATGGGAGCTCTGGTTGTATGAGCTCCCATTGCTTTCAACAACAACAACTTTATTTATATACCGCTTTTAACATAGTAAAATGTCCCAAGGCACTTCAGTGTTATAAGACAAAGCAAATAAATTTGACACCTAGCCACATAAGAAGAAATTACAGCAGATGACCAAAATCTGGTCAAAGAGTAGCTTTAAGGGGCATCTTAAAGGGGGAAAGAAATGTCCAGAGGCAGAGAGGCTTAGGGAGGGAGTTCCAGAGCTTAGGGCCCAGGCAGCTGAAGGCATAGCCACCGATGTTGAACAGTTCTAATCAGGAATGCTCAAGAGGGCCAATTTTGAGGAACGCAGACATCACGTGGCATTGTGAGGCTGAAAGAGATTACAGATTAGAGATTGGATGGGGTGAGGCCATGGAGGGATTTGTAAACAAGGATGAGAATTTTGAAATCGAGGCATTGCTTAACTGGGAGCCAATGTAGGTCAGCGAGCACGGGGGTGATGGGTGATCGGGACTTGGTGCAAGTTAGGACATGGGCTGCCGAGTTTTGGATGACCTCAAATTTACATAAGAACGTAAGAAATAGGAGCAAATGTATGGCCATGAGGCCCCTCGAGCCTGCTCCGCCATTTAATACGATCATGGCTGATCTGATCATGGACTCTGGTTTAATTCCCTGCCCGCTCCCCATAACCCCTTATTCCCTTCTCGGTTAAGAAACTGTCTATCTCTGTTTTAAATTTATTCAATGTCCCAGCTTTCACAGCTCTCTGAGGCAGTGAATTCCACAGATTTACAACCCTCAGAGGAAATTTCTCCTCATCTCTGTTTTAAATGGGTGGCCCCTTATTCTAAGATTATGCCCCCTAGTTCTAGTCTCTCCCATCAGTGGAAACATCCTCTCTGCATCCATCTTGTCAAGCCCCCTCATAATCTTATAGGTTTCGATAAGATCACCTTTCAATCTTCTGACTTCCAATGAGTCGAGGCTCAACCTACTCATCCTTTCCTCATAAGTCAACCCCCTCATCTCCGGAATCAACCTCGTGAATCTTCTCTGAACAGCCTCCAAAGCAAGTATATCCTTTCATAAATAAGGAAACCAAAACTATATGCAGTATTCCAGGTGTGGCCTCACCAATACCCCTGTAGGACTGTAGCAAGACTTCTCTACTTTTATACTCCATCCCCTTTGCAATAAAGGCCAAGATTCCATTGGCCTTCCTGATTACTTGCTGTACCTGCATACTAACCTTTTGTGTTCCATGCACAAGTACCCCCAGGTCCTGCTGTACTGCAGCACTTTGCAATTTTTCTCCATTTATAAAATAACTTGCTCTTTTTGATTTTTTTTCTGCCAAAGTGCATGACTTCACAATTTCCAACATTATACTCCATCTGCCAAATTTTTGCCCACTTACTTAGCCTTTCTATGTCCTTTTGCAGATTTTTTTGTGTCCTCCTCACACATTGCTTTTCCTCCCATCTTTGTATCATCAGCAATCTTGGCTACGTTACACTTGGTCCTTTCTTCCAAGTTGTTAATATAGATTGTAAATAGTTGGGGTCCCAGCACTGATCCCTGCGGCACGCCACTGGTTACTGATTGCCAACCAGAGCATGAACTATTTATCCCAACTCTGTTTTCTGTTAGTTAGCCAAGCCTCTGTTAGTTACCCCAACACCGTGAACTTTTATCTTGTGCAGTAATGTTTTATGTGGCACCTTGTCAAATGCCTTCTGGAAGTCCAAATACATCACATCCACTGGTTCCCCTTAATCCACCCTTCTCGTTACATCCTCAAAGAATTCTAGCAAATTTGTCAAACATTACTTCCCCTTCATATATGCAAATATGTTTGATTAACGTGAAAATATTAATTGTGTTCACCGCCCTACCAGCATCTCTCTGTCTGTCTCTCCTCCAAAACTGAGGGACATTTAACAGTGATCTATCCATCCCATCCTCATCACCCAGAGATGGCTATCAGAGTGAGCGGCAGAGAGACAGGCATAGTATCAGCCTTAAACACCCGAACTGTGTCTGCATATTAGGGTCAATACTAGTATCACACATTCATGTATAACACCAGTGGGGGGAGAGAGCACACACATTATCAGTCTTACACTTGGCATCAATGTCTCCATATTACGCTCAGTAACAGTGCCACACTGTCATGTATAGCACCAGAGAGAGAAACAGTGTCTGACATAAGAAAGACTGGATCAACTGGGCTTGTATTCACTGGAGTTCAGAAGAATGAGAAGGGATCTCATAGAAACGTTCAAAATTCTGACGGGTTTATACAGGTTAGATGCAGGAAGAATGTTCCCAATGTTGGGGAAGTCTAGAGCCAGGGGTCACAGTCTAAGGATAAGGGGTAAGCCATTTAGGACTGAGATTGGGTGAAGAAGTTTCTCCTCGAGAGTGGTGAACCTGTGGAATTCTCTACCACAGAAAGTTGTTGAGGCCAATTCACTAAATATATTCAAAAAGGAGTTAGATGTAGTCCTTATTACCAGGGGGATCAAGGGGTATGGCGAGAAAGCAGGAATGGGGTACTGAAGTTGCATGTTCAGTCATGAACTCATTGAATGGCGGTGCAGGCTCGAAGGGCTGAATGGCCTACTCCTGCACCTATTTTCTATGTTTCTATGTGCCAGTGTTGTACTCACAAGTGTGTCCACATCACGTGAAATAACAGTATCCTGCCTTCACAAATAGTACGAGATCGAGAGAGAGAGATCGAAATCGAGGCAGGACGGTGAGACACAGAAACATGCACAGTATCAGTTCCTGACTGACCTGTGAAGTCTGCTTTTATCCTGAAAGTCCCCATTGGAGGGACAGAAGTTAAAGTCTCTCACTGATAATTGTACTACAGACAGACACATTATTAATCCCACACTGCGGGACAGTGTCAGAGAGTGAAAAAAACAACGTCTCACATTTAACCCTCGCTTGCCTGTTGTACTCTCTGTAATCTTGCAGCTCAGGGCTGTTCGGTATTACTCTGTGACCCAGTGTTTCACTCTGATTAAATTAATCTGGGCCTGTTTCTGTCAGATATTAACTGCTGCACGATCCCAGCAAACACTCCTGCTCCCTCGTCCCTCCGATGTTTCAGCAGGATTGATTTGTGAGGACAGGCTCATGAATAGAAAAATAATGTGCACGGAATGATCCCAAATTGAGCATCTCAAAGGGACTTTAAACAATCTCTGTCCTTGCTCCCTAGGCCCAGTTCCTTTGCTCATATTCTGATTAACGTGAATTGGGAAAGTTCACTTTGCTGATTATAGACTGCGCATGCACTGATCAGCCCCGTCCCTTGAGTGGATTTCCAGGAAGCAGAAGAGCACATGCGCCCTCCCCTCCTCCAGCCCTGCCTGTGAGCGCCATTCACTCAGTGAGCGGAAGAAGATGGTTTAAACAGCTGGGAATGGAGACACCGCGGCCCCGGGGTAAGGCAGCGAGCAGCAGCCTCCTTACAGCAGCACATCGCTTTGGGAGCGTGTCCGCAGATGGGCTCAGAGATCGGCACTGAGTCCAGGCGAAGTTCAGTGGGAGTCGGGGGTTGTGTGTAACAGGCGGAGTGGAGCAATAACTGGTCTCAGTGCGTGGAGTGAGTGGGGGAAGGGAGAGGCCATTCTTGGGCTGTGTGTGGACAGCGTGTGTCCCAGGTAAGGGAGACAGAATGGGAAGGATCTGCTGTTTACAATCATTCCTGCTTTCTCCCTGCAAACCAGTAGTGAACGTTCCTGCTTTAGTTCCAGTCTCACAGTGTTTGTTGTCAGAGACTCCCAAAGCAAGTGCTCTACTCGGAACTCCTTCAACCCAAACGAACCAAAGGTGGGCAGAGGAAACATTACAAGGACACCCTCAAAGCCTCCCTGATAAAGTGCGACATCCCCACTGACACTTGGGAGGCCCTGGCCCAAGACTGCCCTAAGTGAAGGAAGTGCATCTGGGAGTGCACTGAGCACCACGAGTCTCATCGCCAAGAGCCTTCAGAAATCACGCGCAGGCAGCGGAAAGAGCGTGCAGCAAACCAGTCCCGCCCCCCCACCCCACTTCCCTCAACGACTATCTGCCCCATCTGTGACGGGGACTCTGGCTCTCGTATTGGACTGTTCAGCAACCAAAGAACTCACTTCAGGAGTGGAAGCAAGTCTTCCTCGATTCCGAGGGACTGCCTATGATGATGATCATTGGACAGTGAGCAGTGGAAGCAGAGCCGGACACTGAGGATTTATACAAGGAGCATCTATTGCAGGCACCGGGTGAGAAATGTGAAGGACACGTTTTAAACAGCGGCTCTTTGTTTTTGGTTGAACGGTTAGTGCCCTGGGAGAGGGGAGCAGCAATCTGAACTGTGTAAAGGTCCGTGCTCCATCGGGTCGTCCCATTCCTGAAGCAGGGCAGGGATTGGGTTGTGTCTGGATGTCAGTAAATTGCTGTAAATCTGCCCAACACACTTGGTGTGTAGAAGCTGAGTACTGCAGTGGAGTCAGACACTGACACTGTTTGTCTCGCTGGCTTCCCTTTGTGAATGTTCATAATGATTACTAATTGAACGATTACATTCATCACTTTAGTCTTTTCTACCTCTCTTATTCTTGAATGATCAGAGATACCTTCTCCTCCTACAGGCAAGGAATTGAAGGAACCGGAACAAATGTGAAGTTTCCACCACCTGAGACATAAAGAACAGTGGAACCAGCCCCTTCTCTCACACAGTAGGTACGGTACCGATCATAGTGCGCGGATACACGGACAGGTTATCCAAATTAAATATGTTTATGGTGCTGAATGGCTTCCTTCTATTCCTGTGCAACAGGCCTGAGGGGGCTGATGGCCACCTCCTGTTGCTAGTGTAACAGACTGGAGATACTGAGTAACCTTCTCGTGTTCTTAATGTAATAAGCACGAGATTCTTAAAGACTTCCTCCTATTCATATGTAACAAGCTCTAGGTGCAGAATGACCTTCCCCTGTACCTATGTATCAGACTAGAATGGGATGAATAGCCTCCTTTAGTTCTTATGTAACAGGTTCCAGGGGCTGAAAAGCCACTTCTTGTGTAACAGACTCCAGGGGCTGAATGGCCTCCTCCAGTTCCAATGTTACAAGCTCGAGGGGCTGAATGCCCTTCTCCTGTTCCCATGAAACAGTTCCGAGGGGATGAATGTCCTTGTCCTATTCATAATGTAACAGACCTGAGGGGCAGAATTGCTTCCTCCTATTGCTTTCTAACTCCAATGGCTGAATGACTCTCTCCAGTTCCTAATGTAACAGGCTCGAGGAGTAGAATGGCCCCCTCCAGTTCCTAGAACTTTCTCGGAGGGGGTGAATAGCCTCCTCCAGTTCCTACGTAACATGCTTGAAGGTCTGAATGGCCTGCTCCTGTTCCAATGTGAAAGGCTCGAGGCGGCTGAATGGCATCCTCCTGTTCGAAAGTAAAAGGCTCCAGAGGATGAATGGCCTCCTCTATTCCTGTGTAACAGTATCCAGTCGATGCATTGCCACCACTAATTCCTTTTCGCAAGGCTGAGGTGCTGAATGCTCACCTCCTGTTTCAATGCAACAAACACGAGGGTCTGAAGGGCCTCCTATTCATTTATAACAGGTTTGAGGGGCTGAATGGTGTCCATCTATTCCTGTAAAGCAGACTCCAGGGCTGAATGGCCCACTCCAGTTCCTAATGTAACAGAGTCGAGGGGCAGAATGGCTGACTGTTCCTATGTAACAGGACCCAGGGACTGAATGGGCCTCCTCCTGTTCTGTATGTAACACGCTCGAAGGGATGATTTGCCTTTTTTAAATTTGTTCACTGGATGTCGGTGTTGCTGGTAAGGCCAGCATTTATTGCCCATCCCTAATTGCCCTGGAGAAGATGGTGGTGAGCCACCTTCATCAACGGCTGCAGTCCGTGTGATGATGGTACTCCCACAGTGCTGTTAGGGAGGGAGTTCTGTTCCTCTAACAGGTTCCATGTGCTGAAAGGCCTCCTCAAGTTCCCAGATCCAGGGACTGTTCTTCCCTGTTGTTTTGGAAATAGAATCGGGCAGTAAACAGAAGCTCAATGCTTCTTGTGCACCAGCTCTCTGATCGGTTCTCCTCACGCTGATTATGTTTTATCATCTCGCTCAAACGTCCCAAAATGTTGCTTTCTTTTCCATCACCTCTAGGGTTATTAGCCAAGTTTGCATCAAGCAAATCGTGATCTCACCAGTAACAGCACTTTCCCGACTGTTATCCAAGAGGCTGCTTCTGACATTTTCTTCTGCTTAAATGTTAACCACGTAAGTAACTGAAAATCTTCATTTCTACAGCAACAACAAACACTTGCATTTATGACAGATACAGAGTGAATCGAACACTCACTCACTGTACCACAGACTGACAGATACAGAGTGAATCCCACACTCACTGCATCACTGAGAGATATCGTTTATATTATGCACTAATAGCTTGTCTCTACTCCAAATATTTCTGAATCGCATTCGTCCAATATAATGTGCAAAACTATTGTCTGTTGGGGTCATCTCTGATCTGTAAATTTCACAAATGTAGGATAAACCCCACTCTCTCATACCAGAAACTGACAGGTACAGAATAAATCCCACACTCTCATACCAGAAACTAACAGGTACAGAGGAAACACACACTTGCTTACCCCAGAATGAGAGATCCATAATGAATCCCACATTCACATTGCACAAACTGACATGTTCCTCTAACAGGTTCCATGTGCTGAAAGGCCTCCTCAAGTTCCCAGATCCAGGGACTGTTCTTCCCCGTTGTTTTGGAAATAGCATCGGGCAGTAAACAGGAGCTCAATGAATCCACACTCAGATACCAGAAACTGACACCCCACACATCTACCACAAACTGACGGTACAGAAAAAAAAACACAATCACATCCCAGAAACTGACAGGTACATATTAATTCCTACACTCACACAGCAGGAACTGACAAGTACAGAATAAAACCCACATTCACAAAGCAGAAACTGACAGGTACAGAATACAATCAACACCCAGATTCCAGAAACTGACGGTACAGAATGCAATCCTCACTTAGATACCAGAAAGTGACTGGTACAGCTTAAAACCACAGTCACATATCAGAAACTGACAGGTACCGATTCAACCCCATACTATCATACCGGAATCTGATAGGTACAGAATAAAATCCACACTCCGATCCGAAAAATTGACATACTGGTCAATATCCACTCACATACCAGAAGCTGATGATATAGGTTAAAGGACACACTCACATAACAGAAACTGACAGGTACATGATAAAACACACACTCACATAACAGAAACTGACAGGTACAGATAAAGATTCGCTTAGATACCAGAAACTGACAGATACAGAATAAAACCTACACTCGCATCAAAACTTGACAGGTACAGAATAAATCCCACATTCACATAGCAGAAACTGACAGGTACAGTATGAAACCCACACCCACGTATCTGAGCAATAATATGCAAGTAAAACCCATACTCGCCTATTGGAAACTGACGGGGAAACACACACACACCAGAGACTGATGGAACGAGTAGAACAGTTTAGGCACCCTTTCTCCAATGTCAGGCTCACACAATCGTTTTTTCAATGTGGCCCATGTAATTAGTGATAAAAGCAACTTGTGAAACAATCCCATTTTTGCTAATTTAATTTGTGACAAAAAGATGGTCTGAGCATACGCTAAATACATGCTGCTCCTCCCCTCCGCACACAGTGTTTAAACTGATAGGAAGGGCCCATGCGAGCTCCCCTCCTCCAGCTCTGTCAGCGGCTGCCGTTTCCTCTGTGCTGTGCTGATGATCGTTGAACACATCAGGGAGCGGAGATATCCAGGCCCGAGTAAGGGAGCAAACAGCGGCCTCCTTACAGCAGCTCATCACATTGGAATTGTGTCCGCAGATGGGCTTTGAGTCGGGGTAAGTTCAGCGGCAGTCGGGGGCTGTTTGTAAGAGGCAGAGTGGAGTAGGAACTAGTTCTGGAACATGGAGTGAGTGGGGGAAGGGGGAGCCCATTCTCGGGCTGTGTGTGTACGGTGTAAGGTAACAGAGAAAGTAAATCACCTTGCTCTTTCAAATCATTGTTGCTTTCTTTCCCCAAATCAGTAGTGAATGTTGCTGATTCAGTTCCAATCTCACAGTGCCTGTTGTTCTTGGACATTGAACAGTGGAATCACAGCCTGAGAGTGAGGATGTGAGGAGTGTCACAAAGTGCATCTATTGCAGGCACCAGAAGAGGAATGTGATCGGAGACATTTCAAAAATGGGTTATTTTGTTTCGGTGCATTGAATTCTTCAGAACCATGTTGCTGGTGATCGAGCGATACATTATCGCCCCCTCAGATACATCAGTATCTGGTAACTGTGACATTCTGTTAATGACACAGGCCGTTAACTCTGTTTCAATAGAGTGAGAACAATTGTTGTACAGCCCAGGTACCTGTGGTTATATTTCAGGAAGCAATTCAGAATTTTACAGGTAGTCCCATGAAAGCGGGAGATATCAACCTGAATTGTGCCCATCGGGTGGTCCCATTCATGGACCAGTGCTGGGTTTGGGTTGTGTCTGGATGCTGATAACTTTCTAGAGAACCGTCCTATACACCTGGTGTGGGGAATCTGAGTGTCGCTGTACTGCAGTGAGATCAGACAATGACACTGTTTGTATCGCAGATTCCTCTCACCAGATACTTTACTTTATTGAACACAAACACATGAATTATAACTTTATTTTTATATTCTCTCCATTGGCTGTCCATATCATAACTAATAGTGTTTTCCTATTATTATTCTCAGTGCAAAATACTTCACCAAGCCAGAATAAATTTGATCTTTCCTCAACCCGGAACACAAGGAACAATGCAGGCAGCTCCTTCTCACACACAGTAAGTACATTATCACTGAGTGCAGAGACACAGAACTGACTCAATCATATTGTCACAGGCAGCAGAAGCTGTCAATCCCACAGTGATCCAAATTCCCAGAGTTACATTATGAATCCCACAGTCACTTGGAGCAGTACAATCAATGTCCAATCTTATCGCATTGAAAGGCAGATCCAATTTCATTCCCTTACTCACACACACAACAGATGGGCACTGACACAGTGTCAATTCACACTCGTGTCTGTACAATGACTCTCAAATCCAACAGCTAACATACAAGAGCAGAGAAACGGAGGTAATGGACTGAACCAAACCTCCTCCTGAGACGGTCATCGATAATCGCAAACTATCATCCGCCTACAGCAGGTGGAGAAGGAACCAAATCCAACAGTCACACAGAGCAAGAATAGCTCAGTACAAGAGACTGTCAATTACATAATGAATCTCACTCACACACACCACCAGTCTAACAGATACATAAACTGGTGATGTGTGTGTAGGATTGATTAACAGATACATAATCAATCCCTCACTCACACATACACCAGTCTAACAGATACATCATCAATCCCACACATCACCAGTCTAACAGATACATAATCAATCCCACACTCACAAACAGTACCAGAGACTGAGAGAAACATAATGATTCATATACTCAGACACATTGAATGACAGATTGAGAGAATCGCAATCACTTCCAGTGCCTGAGATTGACTGACTGATTGACAGTGAAACCCACACTCCCATACCAGGCCCTTACAGCTACAGACAAATACTCACACTCACATACCAGAGACAGATAGTTAGAGAGTGAACTCCACAGTCACTCACCAGAAACTGACAGGTACAGAAAAAAAACACTCTTGCATTGCAGAGACTGATAGAGTAATACCCACACTCACATTCCTGAGACTGATAGATACAGAGCAATACCCACACTCACATTCCAGAGACTGATAGATACGGAGTAATACCCACACTCACATTCCAGAGACTGACAAATACAGAGTAATACCCACACTCACATTCCAGAGACTGATAGATACAGAGTAATACCCACACTCACATTCCAGAGACTGACAAATACAAACTAAAAACCACACTCCTGTAACAGAATCTTACAGGTACTGATTAAAACCCTTACTCAAATATCAGACACCGATAGATACAGAATGAAACCCACACTCACTTCTCAGAGACGGACAGATACAGAATAAAACACATATCAGAGAGTGACAGAGCAAAATCAACACTCACCTGAAAGTGACTGACTGATTCAATGTCAAACCCACAATACCACAGCTGTACCAGACACTTAAAGGCACAGAATGAAATCAACATTCATATAATAGCAACTGACGGGTACAGAAAACATACACACATTAACATACCAGTGACAGACAGGTAGAATGTGGTAAACTGCACATTCACATAACAGAAATTGTGACATATAGAATATAACCCCACTCATTACAGAAACAGACAGGTACAGCTAAAAAGTGCCACACTCACACACAAGAGACTGACAGGTACAGAGTGAAATCCACATTCACACACTTGAATAAAACACACGTTCTCATAACAGAAACTGACAGGAGGAAACCCCACATACACATACCATAGACTGACATTCACAGAATAATACCCACACTCTCATACCATAGACTGATGGATACAGAGTAAACCCCATACTCACACCAAAGACTAATAGATACAGAGTGAAGATCACACTCACATCCCAGAGAATGACCACTGTAGAGTAAAATCCACACACTCATAAAAGTGAGTGACAGATAAAGAATAAAACCCGCACTCACATCCCAGAGAGTGAAAGATAGACAAAAATACACAATCATGTCACCGAGATTGATACATATAGATAATACCCAAATACATATACCAGAAACTGACAGATATAGAGGAAAAACCACACTCAAATCTCGGAGACTGACAGATAAAGAATAAAACTCACACACACATCCTCGAGAGTGATAGATACAGACTTAAATATGCACTCCCTTACCAGAAACTGGGAGTTATTGTACTGATTGAACACTTACTCATGTAACACAAACTGACAGGTACAGCGCTAAAACCCACATTCACATCAGAGAAACTGAAAGTTGCAGAATGAAGCCCCACTCAAATACCAGAAACAGACAGATACAGACAAAAGCCCACATTACCTGAAACTGACCGAGAGTAAAACCCACACTCGCCTACCAGAGATTGAAATTTACAAATACAATCCACACATATACCAGAGACTGAAAGGTAGAGAGTGAAAGCTATATACACACACACACACACACACACACACACACACACACACACACACACACACACACACACACACACCGGTAACATAGAAACTAGGTGCAGGAGCAGGCCATTCAGCCCTTCTAGCCTGCACTGCCAGTCAATGAGTTCATGGCTCAACATGAAACTTCAGTACCCCCTTCCTGCTTTCTCGCCATACCCCTTGATCCCCCGAGTAGCAAGGACTTCATCTAACTCCCTTTTGAATATATTTAGTGAATTGGCCTCAACTACTTTCTGTGGTAGAGAATTCCACAGGTTCACCACTCTCTGGGTGAAGAAGTTTCTCCTCATCTCGGTCCTAAATGGCTTAGCCCTTATCCTTAGACTGTGACCCCTAGTTCTGGACTTCCCCAACATTGGGAACATTCTTCCTGCATCTAACCTGTCTAAACCCGTCAGAATTTTAAATGTTTCTATGAGGTCCCCTCTCATTCTTCTGAACTCCAGTGAATACAAGCCCAGTTGATCCAGTCTTTCTTGATAGGTCAGTCCCACCATCCCGGGAATCAGTCTGGTGAATCTGCGCTGCACTCCCTCAATAGCAAGAATGTCCTTCCTCAAGTTAGGAGACCAAAACTGTACACAATACTCCATCGTGTGGCCTCACCAAGGCCCTGTACAACTGTAGCAACACCTCCCTGCCCCTGTACTCAAATCCCCTCGCTATGAAGGCCAACATGCCATTTGCTTTCTTAACCGCCTGCTGTACCTGCATGCCAACCTTCAATGACTGATGTACCATGACACCCAGATCTCGTTACACCTTCCCTTTTCCTAATCTGTCACCATTCAGATAATAGTCTGTCTCTCTGTTTTTACCACCAAAGTGGATAACCTCACATTTATCCACATTATACTTCATCTGCCATGCATTTGCCCACTCACCTAACCTATCCAAGTCACTCTGCAGCCTCATAGCATCCTCCTCGCAGCTCACACTGCCACCCAACTTAGTGTCATCCGCAAATTTGGAGATACTACATTTAATCCCCTCGTCTAAATCATTAATGTACAATGTAAACAGCTGGGGCCCCAGCACAGAACCTTGCGGTACCCCACTAGTCACTGCCTGCCATTCTGAAAAGTACCCATTTACTCCTACTCTTTGCTTCCTGTCTGACAACCAGTTCTCAATCCACGTCAGCACACTACCCCCAATCCCATGTGCTTTAACTTTGCACATTAATCTCTTGTGTGGGACCTTGTCGAAAGCCTTCTGAAAGTCCAAATATACCACATCAACTGGTTCTCCTTTGTCCACTTTACTGGAAACATCCTCAAAAAATTCCAGAAGATTTGTCAAGCATGATTTCCCTTTCACAAATCGATGCTGACTTGGACCTATCATGTCACCATTTTCCAAATGCACTGCTATGACATCCTTAATAATTGATTCCATCATTTTACCCACGACTGAGGTCAGGCTGACCGGTCTATAATTCCATGTTTTCTCTCTCCCTCCTTTTTTTAAAAAGTGGGGTTACATTGGCTACCCTCCACTCAATAGGAACTGATCCAGAGTCAATGGAATGTTGGAAAATGACTGTCAATGCGTCCGCTATTTCCAAGGCCACCTCCTTAAGTACTCTGGGATGCAGTCCATCAGGCCCTGGGGATTTATCGGCCTTCAATCCCATCAATTTCCCCAACACAATTTCCCGACTAATAAAGATTTCCCTCAGTTCCTCCTCCTTACTAGACCCTCTGACCCCTTTTATATCCGGAAGGTTGTTTGTGTCCTCTTTAGTGAATACTGAACCAAAGTACTTGTTCAATTGGTCTGCCATTTCTTTGTTCCCCGTTATGACTTCCCCTGATTCTGACTGCAGGGGACCTACGTTTGTCTTTACTAACCTTCTTCTCTTTACACACCGATAGAAACTTTTGCAATCCGCCTTAATGTTCCCTGCAAGCTTCTTCTCGTACTCCATTTTCCCTGCCCTAATCAAACCCTTTGTCCTCTTCTGCTGAGTTCTAAATTTCTCCCAGTCCCCAGGTTCGCTGCTATTTCTGGCCAATTTGCATGCCACTTCCTTGGCTTTAATACTATCCCTGATTTCCCGAGATAGCCACGGTTGAGCCACCTTCCCTTTTTTATTTTTATGCCAGACAGGAATGTACAATTGTTGTAGTTCATCCATGCGGTCTCTAAATGTCTGCCATTGCCCATCCACAGTCAACCCCTTAAGTATCATTTGCCAATCTATCCTAGCCAATTCACGCCTCATACCTTCAAAGTTACCCTTCTTTAAGTTCTGGACCATGGTCTCTGAATTAACTGTTTCATTCTCCATCCTAATGCAGAATTCCACCATATTATGGTCACTCTTCCCCAAGGGGCCTCGCACAATGAGATTGCTAATTAGTCCTCCCTCATTACACAACACCCAGTCTAAGATGGCCTCCTCCCTAGTTGGTTCCTCAACATATTGGTCTAGAAAACCATCCCTTATGCACTCCAGGAAATCCTCCTCCACCGTATTGCTTCCAGTTTGGCTAGCCCAATCTTTGTGCATATTAAAGTCACCCATTATAACTGCTGCACCTTTATTGCATGCACCCCTAATTTCCAGTTTGATGCCCTCCCCAACATCACTACTACTGTTTGGAGGTCTGTACACAACTCCCACTAACGTTTTTTGCCCTTTGGTGTTCTGTAGCTCTACCCATATAGATTCCACATCATCCAAGCTAATGTCTTTCCTAACTATTGCATTAATCTCCTCTTCAACCAGCAATGCTACCCCACCTCCTTTTCCTTTTATTCTATCCTTCCTGAATGTTGAATACCCCTGGATGTTGAGTTCCCAGCCCTGATCATCCTGGAGCCACGTCTCCGTAATCCCAATCACATCATATTTGTTAACATCTATTTGCACAGTTAATTCATCCACCTTATTGCGGATACTCCTTGCATTGAGACACAAAGCCTTCAGGCTTGTTTTTTTAACACCCTTTGTCCTTAGAATTTTGCTGTACAGTGGCCCCTCTTGTTCTTTGCCCCGAGTTTCTCTGCCCCCCACCCCTCCTCATCTCCTTTCTGTCTTTTGCTTTTGCCTCCTTTTTGTCTTCCTTTGGTTCCCATCCCCCTGCCATATTAGTTTAACTCCTCCCCAACAGCACTAGCAAACACTCCCCCAAGGACATTGGTTCCGGTCCTGCCCAGGTGCAGACTGTCCGGTTTGTGTACTGGTCCCACCTCCCCCAGAACCGGTTCCAGTGCCCCAGGAATTTGAATCCCTCCCTGCTGCACCACTGCTCAAGCCACGTATTCATCTGCGCTATCCTGCGATTCCTACTCTGACTAGCACGTGGCACTGGTAGCAATCCCGCGATTACTACTTTTGAGGTCCTATTTTTTAATTTAGCTCCTAGCTCCTTAAATTCGTTTCGTAGGACCTCATCCCTTTTTTTACCTATGTCGTTGGTACCAATGTGCACCACGACAACTGGCTGTTCTCCCTCCCATTTCAGAATGTCCTGCACCCGCTCCAAGACATCCTTGACCCTTGCACCAGGGAGGCAACATACCATCCTGGAGTCTCGGTTGCGGCCGCAGAAACGCCTATCTATTCCCCTCACCATTGAATCCCCTATCACTATCGCGCTCCCACTCTTTTTCCTGCCCTCCTGTGCAGCAGAGCCAGCCACGGTGCCATGAACTTGGCTGCTGCTGCCCTCCCCTGATGAGTCATCCCCCCCCCCCCCCCCCCCCCCAACAGCACTCAAAGCAGTGTATCTGTTTTGCAGGGGGATGACCACAGGGGACCCCTGCACTACCTTCCTTGCACTGCTCTTCCTGCTGGTCTTCCATTCCCGAGCTGGCTGTGGATCCTTCTCCTGCGGTAAGACCAACTCACTACACGATACAGATAACAACCCACACTTACATATCAAACACTGACAAACAAAGAGTAAAACCACACTCACGAAGACAATCAACACTCAAATACCAAAAATTTACAGTGCTGGAGGAAAACCCACAATCACAGAGTAAAATGCACACTCACATTTCAGAAACCGATGGGTACAGAATACAGCTCGCATTCACATAACAAAAACTGACTGGGATAGAGGAATCGCAAACTAACATACCAGAGACTGACAAGTAGAGTGAAATCCACACACACACCAAAAACTGTTATATAGAGAGTAAAATTCACACTCATATACCAGAGAATGAAAGATACAGAATGAAACCCACACTCACTTACCAGTAATTGACAGGTACAGAGTGAAAACCTCTCTTCCAGACCATAAACTTACAGGTATAAAGGAAAAGCCACACTCGTTAACCAGAGACTGACAGATACAGAATAAATACTACACTCACTGGTGGGCGTAGTCTATAGGCCCCCTAACAGTAGCTACACTATTGGATGGAGTATAAATTAAGAAATAATGGAGGCTTGTAAAAAAGGAACAGGAATAACCATGGGCAATTTTAATCTTCATATTGATTGAACAAATCAAATTGGCCAAGGTAGCCTTGAGGAAGAATTCATAGTGTGTATCCGGGATAATTTCTTTGAACAGTACTTTGCGGAACCAACCAGGGAGCAGGCTATCTTAGATCTGGTACTGTGTAATGAGAACATAAGAAATAGGAGCATGCCATTTGGCCCCTCGAGCCTGCTCTGCCATTTAGTAAGAACGTGGCTGGTCTGATCATGGCCTCACCTCCACTTCCCTGTCCGCTCCCCATAATCCTTTATTCCCTTAACGCTCAAAAGTCTGTCTATTTTCACCTTAAGTATATTTAATGGCCCAGCCACCACAGCTCTCTGGGACAGAGAATTCCACAGATTTACAACCACCTGAGAGAATAAATTCCTCTCATCTCAGTTTTAAATGGGTGACCCCTTATTCTGAAACTACATCCCCTAGTTCTAGTTTTCCCCCTATGAGTGGAAATATCCTCATTGCATCTACCTTGTCGAGCCCCCTCATTATCTTTTATGTTTCAATAAGACCGCCTCTCATTCTTCTGAATTCCAATGAGTATAGGCCCAACCTACTCAACCTATCTTCATAATCAACCCCCTCATCTCCGGAATCAACCTAGTGAACCTTCTCTGAACTGCCTCCAATGCAAGTATATCCTTCCTTAAATACAGAGGTTAAAACTGTATGCAATACTCTAGGTGTGACCTCACCAATACCCTGTACAGTTGTAGCAGGACTTCTCTGCTTTTATACTTCAACCCCTTGCAATAAAGGTCAACATTCGATTTGCCTTCCTGATTACTTGCTGTACCTGCATACTAACTTTTTGTGTTTCATGCACAAGTACCCCCAGGTCCCTCTGCACTGCAGCACTTTGCAATTTTTCTCCATTTAAATAATAATTTGCTTTTTTATTTTTTCTGCCAAAGTTGACAACCTCACATTTTCCCACATTATATTCGGGACGGACTCCACTTGGAATATGCTGGGGCTAGGGTCCTGGCGAACCGAATAACTGGGGCTGCAGAGAGAGCTTTAACTAATCAGTCGGGGGGAGGGGGTGGGGCAGGGCACGGCGGGGGGAGGGTTCAGGTGAGCAGAAACCTAAAAGCTTAAAGGACAAGGTGAAGGCAATAGAGCAGGCTAGCATTGGGGGAAACGAAAACCAAAGCGTGACAGGAAGGGACAGAATCTATAAACATAAGGGTGTATCTGGAAACTGGAGCCGTAGCAGGAGCAAAACCATGCTGACTCTGCTTGACTGAATTATGCTTTTCCAAATGTCCTGCGACAGATGTTAGGCGAACTGGTCTTGTGACACTGTTGTGAAGCGCCTTGAGACGTTGTACTTTGTTAAAGCTGCTATATAAATAAAAATTATTAACAAAAGGAAAGCTGCAGGTTTGTGCGTCACCATCACGATTCATCGAGGCGTAGAGTGCATGGATGGCCATCTTTGCAGAGGAGCAAAGTGTGGGTGGGGCTACCGGGTCCCCAGGGTCAGCACCTTCAGGGGAGGTTCGGGGAACCAGTGAGTGTAGAACTGAACCCAGCCAGAGGCAGCATCTTCAGGGGAAGTTAGGGGAACCAGTGAGTGCAGAACTGAACCTAGACAAAGTAGATGGTGAAAACTGGGAGCAGAGGACATATTGTTTTCAGACGTGCGATGTGTGTGAATTTCAGGACAGGGAGGACAGAGAGTGTATGGGACAGGGATTTACAGCTTTGGAGGAACGAGAGAGGAAAGAATGTTCCATGGAATCTAGAATTGTCTGTTCTGAATTTGTGTCTGGTACTTGCAGTAATGATTTTTGTAAACTCCTTTTGCAGGGTATAAGAAGGGCAGGATTTGCAGATGGGAAAATCAAACCAAACAGCACGTCAAGATCTGACAGAATAACACGATTCCTCCGGAATGTCATCGGCCTTTGACTGTGGAAGGAGAAATGTTTGCCTGTTCTGTCTGTGGGAAAAGATTTCAAACATCACTGAGTGGAAAAGCACCGAGACACACACACACCTGAGTGAGAGTGTTCCAGTGCACTGCCTGTTGAAAGAGCTTTAACCAGTTACACAGCCTGAAAAAACATCGCACCATTCACAGCGGGGAGAAACCGTACACGTGTTGTGTGTGTGGACGAGGCTTCAACTGATCGTCCAACCTGGAGAGACACAAGGACACCCGCACCATGGAGAAACCGTGGGAATGTGGGGACTGTGGGAAGAGATTTAATTACCCGTCAGAGCTGGAAAAACATCGGCGCAGTCACACTGCGAAGTGGCTGTTCATCTGCTCAGTGTGTGGGGATCGATTCACTCAGTCAAGCCACCTGATGGGACACCAGCGAATTCACACCGGGGAGAGGCCGTACACTTGCACCGTGTGTGGGGAGGAATTCACTTGTTCATCCAACCTTCTAACTCACCAGCGAGTTCACTCTGGGAAGAGGCCGGTTACCTGCTCCGTGTGTGGGGAGGGATTCGCTCGGTCATCCCATCTGCTGATACACCAGCGAGTTCACACTGGGGAGAAGCCGTTCACCTGCTCCGTGTGTGGGGAGGGATACGCTCGGTCATCCAACCTGGTAAGACATCAGCGAGTTCACAAGTGACTGCAGGGTTTGGATTCTGCTGTTACCCCAGACTGAATCGTGTCCATTCTGACAGTTGGGGTTTCTTTCTGCTGATAGTGATTTCCCCCTATAACTGGGCTGGAGTTTAATATTCTGGATATTTGACCAATTAATCAACAGGAAAAGGGTCAGATAAAAATAATTCTAATTTGTGTTTGCATCCATACTTAACTCTTTAAAGGGATTCTTCAAATACTGAAAGCTGCATCAAATGGAGCTAAATGTTGTTAACAATTGATAATAAAATGAATTAAATCTGCAGGTTGATTTTGGATTTCTCTGGGAGGGAGCCGGACGTGATGTGCCTTGAAATACCGCCGGTATCCAGTAGATGATGCGGTCCCTCCTATTAACTCCAACTGAGAGGAGCGTGACTGCCCCCTAGAGCAGGAGGAATGAGGGCAGCTCAGGGTCAGGCACTGAAAATACTGCATCCCGCAGGGACATCACTCAGTGCCCCCTCCCTGGGGCATATCAGAGTCAGACACTGAAAATACTGCATCCCACAGGGACATCACACACTGTCCCCTCCCTGGGGCAGATCAGAGGCAGAACATGGAATGGAAAGGGGAGGTTCCAGTTGTTGTGGACCATGTAGGAACCAATGACATAGGTAGTACTAGGAATGAGGTTCTGCTGAAAGAGATGGAGGTGTTGGGGTTCAAATGAAAAAGCTGAACCTCAAAGGTAATAATCTCTGGATTGTTACCTGAGCCCCACACCAATTGTTACAGGGATAAGCAGATTAGAACAGTAAATGCATGGCTCAAAGAGTGGTGTGGGAGGCCGGGGTTTTTCTTTACGGGCACTGGCACCAGCACTGGGCAAAGAGGGAGCTGTTCCCTTGCCATGGGTTCCACTTGAGCTGGGCAGGAACCAGTGTCCTGGCGAATCGAATAACTAGGGCAGTAAACAGGGCTTTAAACTATTGAAGGCTGGGTGGAGAGATCCAGGAAAGTACAGCACGGTTTAGATAGAGAGAAAAAGCAACAAGAGACATGTCAAGGCTCTAGAGCAGAGTTTTGGGTAAAAATAAGCAGAGTGGGTGAGGAAGGAATAGAGAGAGTAACAAAGGTAATAGGGCATTACTGACTAAGGAAAAATAGAAAAAAGCCAAAGCTAAAGGCACTATATCTGAGCGCATGAAGTATTCGCAAGAAAATAGTTGAATTAATAGCGCAGATAGAAATTAATAGGTTTAATCTGATAACCATTATGGAGCTGTGGTTGCAAAGTGACCACGGTTGAGAACTAAATATTCCGGGATACATAACTTTTAGAAGAGATAGCAAAATTGAAAAGGAGAAATGGTCGCCCTAATAATAAAGGATGGGATAAAGATTACTGTCTTAGCTCGGAAAATCAAGAAATAGGATCAGTTTGGGTGGGGCTTAGAAACAACAAGGGCAGGAAACATTGGTGGGAGTTGTTTATAGGCCCCCAAACCATAGTAGTAATGTAAGGCACTGTATAAATCAGGAAATTAGAGGTGCATGTAACAAAGGTAATACAATAATTATGGGGGACTTTAATCTGCATATAGACTGGGCAAACCAAATTTGCAGTAATAGTGTGGAGGACGAATTAATGGAAAGTATACAAGATGGTTTTCTAGATCAGTATTTTGAGGAACCAATGAGAGAACAGGCTATTTTTGATCTAGTATTGTGCAATAAGAAAGGGTTAATTAATAATGTAGGAAAGTGGCCCTTGGGGAAAAGTAGCCATAACATGATAAAATTTTGCATTAAATTTGAAAGTGATTTAGTTAAACAAAGGAAACTGTGTAGGTATGAGGGGAGAGTTGGCTAAGTAGATTGGGAAACTATATCAAAAGGTATGATGGTAGAAAAGGAATGGCTAGCATTTAAAGAATTAAGTTATAATTTACAACAAACATACATTCCTTTAAGGTACAAAAACCCCACAAAAATAGTTATCCAATCGTGGCCAACAAGAGAAGTTAAATATAGTATTAAATGAAAGGAAGATGCTTATAATGTTGCCAAAAAGAGCAGTAAGCCTGGGAAGATTTTAGAATTCAGCAAAGGAGGACCAAGAAATTGATAAAGAAACGGAAACTAGAATATGAGAGTAAACTATCGAGACAAAATAACAGACTGCAAAAGCTTCTATAGGTATGTGAAAAGGAAAATATTAGCAAAAGTAAATGTGGGTCCCCTACAGGCTGAGACAGGAGAAATTATAATGGGGAACAAGGAAATGGCAGAGAAATTAAATGCACACTTTGTGTCTGTCTTAATGGAAGAAAGCACAAAAAATTTGCCAGCACTACTGGAGAACCCAGGGTCCAGTGAGGATGAAGAACTGAAAGAAATTAGTATTAGTAAAGAAAAATGGTACTGGAGAAAATAATGAGACTGAGAGCCAATAAATCATTTGGACCTGATGGCCCACATCCGAGGGTATTGAAAAAGTTAGCTATAGAAATAGTGGATGCATTGGTTATCACCTTCCAAAATGCCATAGATTCTACAATGGTTCCCGTGGTTTGGAAGGTGGCAAATGTAAGTGGACTATTTAAGAAAGGAGGGAGAAAGAAAACAGGGAACTACAGAGCATTTAGCCTGACCTCAGTAGTAGGGAAAATGCTCAATTCTATTATAAGGATGTGGTAACAGGCGCTCAGAGAAAAATAATAAGATTGGGCAGAGTCAACACTGCTTTATGAAAGGGAAATTATGTTTGACAAATCTGTTGAGACTTTTTTGAGGTTGTAACTAGCAGAATATTTAAGGAGGAATCAGTGGATGTGGTGTATTTAGATTTTCAGAAGGCATTCGATAAGGTGTCACACGAGGTTATTGAACAAAATTAGGGCTCAAGGGATTGGGGGTTAATATACTAACATGGATTGAGGATTGGTTAATGGACAGAAAACAGAGTAGGAATAAACGGTTCATTTTCAGGTTGGCAGGCTGTAACTGGTCGGGTACTCCAAGGATGGTGCTTGGGCCTCAGCTATTCACAATATATATCAGTGATTTGGATGAGGGGGCCAAATGTTATACAATTGGACGTCTCTGGTTCGGCATCCTTGGGACCTGACCGGTGCCGGACCAGAGAATTTTCTGGAACTCGGGAGGTCAGCTGCTGACAGCGACCCGGACATGTTCTGTGCATGCATGGGGAGAGAAATGGCGGGGAGGGGAGAGAAGCTGCGAGACAGGGAGAGAGCTCAGCCACGGAGCCGAGAGAGAGACACCGAGACACCGAGACAGAGACACAAAGAGACAGAGAACCACCACCCATGCCGGGACTGATGCTGGACCAAGGATGTTTCCAGACGAAAGAGACCCAGACTGGAAAGTACAACCTGTATATCTACATTTGCTAATGATACAAAGCTAGGTGGGAATACAATTTGTGAGGAGGGTACAAAGAGGCTTCAAGGGGATATCGACAGGCTAAGTTAGTGGGCAAGAACATGACAAATGGAATATAGTGGAGAAATATGAAGATATCCAGTTTGGTAGGAAAAATAGAAAAGCAGAGTATTTTTTAAAAGGAGAGAGACCTGGGTACAAAAATCACAAAGTTAACATCAATTAACAAACAATTTGCTCTCTTAATTGATTGCATGTTGGCCTTTATTACAAGATGATTAAAGTATAAGAGGAAAGGCTTCTTACTGCAGTTATATAGGGCCCTGGTGAGACCACACCTGGAGTATTGTGTACAGTTTTGATCTCTTTACCTAAAGACGGATATACTTACCATAGAAGGGGTGCAATGAAGGTTCATCAGACTGTTTCTGGGGGATGGGGGTGATTGTCCTATGAGAGATTGAGTAGACTAGGCCTACATTCTCTACAGTTTAGAAGAATGAAAGGTGATTGCATTGAAACCAGCAAAATTCTTACAGGGTTTGATAGGATAAATGTAGAGAGGATGTTTCCCCAGGCTAGGGAGTCTAGAACCAGGTGTCTTAGTCTCAGAACAAGGGGTCAGCAATTTAGGACTGAGATGAAAAGAAATATCTTTGCTCAGAAGGTGGTGAATCTTTGGAATTCTCTCTCCGAGGGCTGTGGATGTTCAGAAGTTATGTATATTCAAGACAGACATCAATATATTTTTGGATATTAAGGGAATCGAGGGATATGGGGATAGTGCAGGAAAATGAAGTTGAGGTAGAAGATCAGCCATGATCTCATTGAAGGCTCAAGGGGTCAAAGGGCCTACTCCTGTTCCTATTTATTATCTTATGATGACAGTAAGTAACAGGATAGGTAAAGCCAAACTGCAGGTGTACAGGTACAACCCAGGGGTCAGTCCGCCCAGTGGCCAGAGGACACAGCAGGTTTACAGGTACAAACCCAGGGTCAGTCCGCCCAGTGACCAGAGGACACAGCAGGTTTACAGGTACAAACTCGGGGTCAGTCTGCCCAGTGGCCAGAGGACACAGCTGGTGTACAGGTACAACCCAGGGGTCAGTCCGCCTAGTGACCAGAGGACACAGCAGGTGTACAGGTACAACCCAGAGATCAGTCTGCCCAGTGACCAGAGGACACAGCAGGTGTACAGGTACAACCCAGGGGTCAGTCCGCCTAGTGACCAGAGGACACAGCAGGTGTACAGGTACAACCCAGAGGTCAGTCTGCCCAGTGACCAGAGGACACAGCACGTGTATGGGTAAAAACCCAGGGTCAGTCCGCCCAGTGACCAGAGGACACAGCTGGACATCACGAATTATCCATTCTGCCATCGACATCAGCATTGTGTTGAATCAATTGCTAAAAATGGTTCCTCATTGGTTATCTGCCAGAAATGGAAAACAAAAGCTATACCTGGTTATGAAATAGTCTGTGACTGATTCTATGGTGAAGTGCAGATCTCCACCCCCATTATATGAAGAGAGCTCGACGTGATGTAACCGAGTACTTTGAACCTCATTGATGCCACAATAGAAACAGTCTGTAATTTATAGAGTGCCAAAATGTGGAAGGAAAAAGATCTGGCTATTTCTGTTTCTGTGTTTTCCATCTCTCCTGTCACCTCTCCTTGACACCTCTGCCCCCTTCTCCCTCTCTATCTGTGTGTCTCTTCCTTTGTTTTTTGTTCCTTTTTCTGATCAGCCAGCTCTCTCTGACAGTCATCCACTTTCTACCATCTGTCCCTCTCTACCTTTCCTCCTTTCTCTCTATGGTCTCTCCCTGGCACATGGCCCCTATTTCTCTAACACAGCCATACCAGGCCACAATCCCTCAAAAAGGCAATGTCAGGGCGGTGAGGGATCTTCCAAAAGAAACATAAGCAGGAGTAAGCCATTTGGCCCCTGGAGTCTGCTCCACCATTCAATATGATCATGGCTGATCTGATCTTGGGCTCAGCTCCACTTCCTTGCCCGCCCCCCATAACCTTTTACTCCTTTATTGCTCAAAAATCTGTCTATCTCCACCTTAAATATATTCAATGACCCAGCCTCCACAGGTCTCTGGGGCAGAGAATTCCACAGATTTACAACCCTCAGAAGAAATTTCTCCACATCTCAGTTTTAAATGGGCAGCCCCTTATTCTCAGACTATGTCCCCTAGTTTTAGTTTCCCCTATGAATGTAAATAGCCTCTCTGCATCCACCTTGTCAAGCCCCTCACTATCTTATAAGTTTCAATAAGATCACCTCTCATTCTTCTGAACTCCAATGTGTATAGGCTCAACCTATTATCATAAGTCCGCCCCCTCATCTCTGGAATCGACCTAGTTAACCTTCTTTGAATAGCCTTCAATGCAAGTATATCCTTCCTTAAATACGGAGACCAAAACTCTACAGAGTGCACCAGGTGTGGCCTCACCAATACCCTGTATAGTTGTAGCAGGACTTATCTGCTTTTATACTCTATCCCTCTTGAAATAAAGGCCAACATTCCATTTGCCTTCCTGATTACTTGCTGTACCTGCATACTAACTTTTTGTGTTTCATGCATAAGGACTCCCAGGTCTCTGTACTGCAGCACTTTGCAATTTTTCTCAGTTTAAATTATAATTGCTTTTCTATTATTTCTGCCAAAGTGGATAACCTCACATTTTCCTACTTTATACTCCAGCTGCCAAATTTTTGCCCACTCATTTAGTCTGTCTATATCACTTTGCAGATTTTTTGTGTCGTCCTCACAATTTGCTTTCCCACCCATCTTTGTATCATCAGCAAACTTGGCTACATTACACTCTGTCCCTTCATCCAAGTCATTAATATAGATTGTAAATAGTTGATGACCCAGCACCGATCCCTGCAGAACACCACGAGTCACTGTTTGCCAATCCTCTATCCATGCTAATTATATTACCCCCAACCCCGTGAGCTTTTATCTTGTGCAGTAACTTTTTATGTGGCACCTTATCGAATGCCTTTTGGAAATCTAAATACACCACATCCACTGGTTCCCCCTTATCCACCCTGCTCGTTACATCCTCAAAGAACTCCAGCAAATTTGTCAAACATGATTACCTTTGCCATGCTCCCCCTTTGCTGTATGGGAAATCGGGGACGCTTCCAGTGTCCCTGACTACGATGTGTGCAGGAAGTATGTCCAGCTGCAGCTCCTGACAGACCGCATTGCGGCACTGGAGCTGCGCATGGATTCACTCTGGAGCATCCGCGATGCTGAGGATGTCATGAATAGCATGTTGAGTGAGTTGGTCACACCGCAGGTAAAGGTTACACAGGCAGATAGGGAATGGGTGACCAGCTGGAAGAGCAGTGGAAGGAAGGTAGGTAGTGCAGGGATCCCCTGCGGTCATCCCCCTCCAAAACAGATATACCGTTTTGGGTACTGTTGGGGGAGATGGGGGGCTCATCAGGGGAAGGCAGCAGCAGCCAAGTTCATGGCACCATGGGTGGCTCTGCTGCACAGGAGGGCAAGAAAAAGAGTGGGAGAGCTATAGTGGTAGGGGATTCTATTGTAAGGGGAATAGATCGGTGTTTCTGCGGCCACAATCGAGACTCCAGGATGGTATGTTGCCTCCCTGGTGCAAGGGTCAAAGATGTCTTGGAGCGGCTGCAGGGCATTCTGGAGGGGGAGGGTGAACAGCCAGTTGTCGTGGTGCATATAGGTACCAACGATATAGGTAAAAAACGGGATGAGGTCCGACAAGCTGAATTTAGGGAGCTAGGAGTTAAATTAAAAAGTAGGACCTCGAAGGTAGTAATCTCAGGATTGTTACCGGTGACACGTGCTAGTCAGAGTAGGAATTAAAGGATAGTTAAGATGAATACATGGCTTGAGGAATGGTGTAAGAGGGAGTGATTCAAATTCCTGGGACATTGGAACTGGTTCTGGGGGAGGTGGGACCAGTGCAAACCGGACAGTCTGCACCTGGGCAGGACCGAGACCAATGTCCTAGGGGGGAGTGTTTACTAGGGCTGTTGGGGAGGGTTTAAACTAATATGTTAGAGGGATGGCAATCTATGCAGGAAGACAGAGGGGAGTAAAATAGGGGCAGAAACAAAAGGTAGAAAGGAGATGAGGAAAAGTGGAGGGCAGAGAGATCAACGGCAAAAATCAAAAAGGGCCACATTACAACATAATTCTAAAAGGACAGAGTGTTTTTTAAAAAAACAAGCCTGAAGGCTCTGTGTCTCAATGTGAGGAGCATTCATAATAAGGTGGCTGAATTAACTGCGCAGATGGCTGTTAACGGATATGATGTAATTGGAATTACGGAGACGAGACTCCAGGGTGACCAAGGCTGGGAACTCAACATCCAGGGGTATTCAATATTCAGGAAGGATAGACAAAGGAAAAGGAGGTGGGGTAGCGTTGCTGGTTAAAGAGGAGATTAACACAATAGTAAGGAAGGACATTAGCTTGGATGATGTGGAATCTGTATGGGTGGAGCTGTGGAACGCCAAAGGGCAGAAAACGCTAGTGGGAGTTGTGAACAGTCTACCAAACAGTAGTAGTGAAGTTGGGGATGGCATCAAACAGGTAATTTGGGATGTGTGCAATAAAGCTACAGCAGTTATCATGGGTGGCTTTAATCTACATATAGATTGGGCTAACCAAACTGATAGCAATACGGTGGAGGAGGATTTCCTGGAGTGTATAAGGGATGGTTTTCTAGACGAATATGTCAAAGAAACAACTGGAGAGCTGGCCATCCTGGACTGGGTGTTGTGTAATGAGAGAGGATTAATTAGCAATCTTGTTGAGCAAGGTCCCTTGGGGAAGAGTCACCATAATATGGTAGAATTCTTTATTGAGATGGAGAGTGACACAGTTAATTCAGAGACTAGGATCCTGAAGTTAAGGAAAGGTAACTTCGATGGTATGAGAAGTGAATTGGCTAGGATAGACTGGCGAATGATATTTAAAGGGTTAATGGCAGATGGCAGTGGCAGACATTTAAAGATCACATGGATGAACTTCAATAATTGTACATCTCTGTCTGGCGTAAAAATAAAACGGGGAAGGTGGTTCAACCGTGGCTAACAAGGGAAATTAGGGATAGTGTTAAATCCAAGGGATAGGCATATAAATTGACCTGAAAAAGCAGCAATCCTGAGGACGGGGAGAAATTTAGAATTCATTATAGGCGGACAAAGGGTTTAATTAGGAGGGGGAAATTAGAGTATGGGAGTAAGCTTGCAGGGAACATAAAAACTGAGTGCAAAAGCTTCCATAGATATTTGAAGAGAAAAAGATTAGTCCCTTGCAGTCAGAATCAGGTAAATTTACAATGGGGAGCAAAGAAATGGCAGACCAATTGAACAAATACTTTGGTTCTGTCTTCATTAACAAAGACACAAATAACCTTCCGGAAATACTAGGGGACCGAGGGTCTAGCGAGGAGGAACTGAAGGAAATCTTTATTAGTAAGGAAATTGTGTTTGGAAAATTGATGGGATTGAAGGCTGATAAATCCTCTCGCTATGAAGGCCAACATACCATTTGCCTTCTTCACCGCCTGCTGAACCTGCATGCCTACTTTCAATGACTGATGAACCATGACACCCAGGTCTCATTGCACCTCCCCTTTTCCTAATCTGTCACCATTCAGATAATATTCTGCCTTCCTGTTTTTGCCACCAAAGTGGGTAACCTCACATTTATCCACATTATACTGCATCCGCCATGCATTTGCCCACTCACCTAACCTGTCCAAGTCATCCTGCAGCCTCTTAACATCCTCCTCACAGCTCACTCTGCCACCCAGCTTAGTGTCATCTGCAAACTTGGAGATATTACACTCAATTCCTTCATTCAAATCATTAATGTATATTGTAAATAGCTGGGGTCCCAGCACTGAGCCCTGCGGCACCCCACTAGTCACTGCCTGCTATTCTGAAAAGGACCCGTTTATGCCGACTCTCTGCTCCTGTCTGCCAACCAGTTCTCCATCCACGTCAGTACATTATTCCCAATACCATGCGCTTTGATTTTGCACACCAATCTCTTGTGTGGAACTTTGTCAAAAGCCTTTTGAAAGTCCAAATACACCACATCCATTGGTTCTCCCTTGTCCACTCTACTATTACATCCTCAAAAAAATTCTAGAAGATTTGTCAAGCATGATTTCCCTTTCATAAATCCATGCTGACTTGGACCGATCCTGTCACTGCTTTCCAAATGCGCTGTTATTTCATCTTTAATAATTGATTCCAACATTTTCCCCACTAGTGATGTCAGGCGAACCAGTCTATAATTCCCCGTTTTCTCCCTCCTTTTTTTAAAAAGTGGTGTTACATTAGCTACCCTCCAGTCCATAGAAACTGATCCAGTGTCGATAGACTGTTGTAAAATGATCACCAATGCATCCACTATTTCTAGGGCCACTTCCCTAAGTACTCTGGGATGCAGACTATCAGACCCTGGGGAGTTATCAGCCTTCAATCCCATCAATTTCCCTAACACAATTTCCTGACTAATAAGAATTTCCTTTAGTTCCTCCTTCTCGCTAGACCCTCAGTCCCCTCGTACTTCCAGAAGATTATTTGTGTCTTCCTTAGTGAAGACAGAACCAAAGTATTTGTTCAACTGGTCTGCCATTTCTTTGTACCTCATTATAAATTCACCTGAATCTGACTGCAAGGGACCTATGTTTGTCTTTGCTAATCTTTTTCTCTTCACATATCTGTAGAAACTTTTGCAGTCAGTTTTTATGTTCCCAGCAAGCTTCCCCTCATATTCTATTATCCCCCTCCTAATTAAACCCTTTGTCTTCCTCTGCTGAATTCTAAATTTCTCGTAGTCCTCAGGTTTGCTGCTTTTAATGGCCAATTTATATACCTCTTTCTTGGACTTAACACTATCCTTAATTTCACTTGTTAGCCAAGGTTGAGCCACCTTCCCCGTTTTATTTTTACTCCAGACAGGATGTACAATTTTTGAAGTTCATCCATGTGATATTCAAATGTTTGCCATTGCCTATCCACCGTCAACACTTTAAGTATCATTTGCCAGTCTATTCTAGCCAATTCACGTCTCATACCATCGAAATTATCTTTCCTTAAGTTCGAGATCCTAGTCTCTGAATTAACTGTCCCTCTCCATCTTAATAAAGAATTCTACCATATTATGATCACTCTTCCCCAAGAAGCCTCGCACAGCAAGATTGCTAATTAGTCCTCTCTCATTACACAACACCCAGTCTAGGATGGCTAGCCCTCTAGTTAGTTCCTTGACATATTGATCCAGAAAACCATCCCTAATACACTCCAGGAAATCCTCCTCCATCGTATTGCTACCAGTTTGGTTAGCCCAATCTATATGTAGATTAATGTGTCCATGATAACTGCTGTACCTTTATTGCACGCATCCCTAATTTCTTGTTGGATGCTGTCCCCAACCTCTCTACTACTGTTTGGTGGTCTGTACACAACTCCCACTAGCGTTTTCTGCCCTTTGGTATTCCGCAGCTCCATTCTTTGCCCTCCACTTTTACTTTTCTTCTTTCTATCTTTTGCTTCTGCCCCCATTCTACTTTCCTCTCTCTCTCTCTGCAGAGGTTCCCATCCACCTGCCATATTAGTTCAACCCCTCCCCAACTTCATTCGTACCTATAGCCCCTTGATTATCCACTATTGGGATGTTCTTCGTGTCTTCTACCATGAAGACCGATACAAAATATTTGTTCAACATCATTTCCCTGTTCTCCATTATTAATTCCCCAATCTTATTCATTTATGGAATGAGGACATTGCTGCAAGGCCAGCATTTATTGGCCATCCCTCATTGCCTGTTGTTGTGTATAGAAGAACTCCACGAGGGCTGAGTACTGTGAGCTAAACTTAGCGTGGCCTTAGTCTTTATTACAACTTCAGAGTGCTTAAACAGTATGGCAGCCAAGCCTTTATACTAGCCCTGCACGTGTGTGCAGGTGACCATTAGAACTCCAACAGTCGCACCCTCCGATGGCAAGTATTACATTTACATACATAACATCACTTCCCCCCCTCCCTCCCCCCCGCAAAAGTCTTCGGTCAAGTTATATATACAAGTTGAGGCGATCCTGAGCTCTTCGCTCTCTGGTTAATCATCTAAGTTCAAACCCTGGCGTGTGTGAGTTGGTCGGACCATTAATGCACTGCACTGCAGCTGGTCTGACCGGACTGACAGGAACGTTGGGTTCGTCCTTGTGATTGGTCGATTGCTGGTTGGGTGTGTGTTAGTGGAACTTCGCTGGTGATGTCCTCTTCATGTCGTTCCTGGTTGTCAGTAAATCGTAATTTGGTCTGATCTAAATGCTTTCTGCACATTTGGCCATTTAACAGTTTGATTATAAACACCCTATTCCCTTCCTTGGCCAAAACAGTGTAAGCAACCCACTTGGGACCATGACCGTAATTCAGGACAAACACAAGGTCGTTAACATCAATGTCACATGAAACAGCCGCGCGATCGTGGTACATGTTCTGCCGGTGTCGCTGGGTTTCCACCTGATCATTAAGATCCGGGAGAACGAGAGAGAGCCTGGTTTTGAGGGCTCTCTTCATTAACAATTCTGCCGGGGGAACCCCGGTAAGCGACTGATGTTGCGTCTGGTAACTGAGCAGAATGCGAGACAAGTGGGTCTGCAGGGAGCTGTCTGTCACGCGTTTCATGCTATGCTTGATTGTTTGGACTGCCCGCTCCGCTTGACCATTAGACGCGGGCTTAAATGGAGCAGACCTGACATGGTTGATGCCATTGTGGGTCATAAACTCGTTGAATTCTAAGCTGGTGAAACATGGTCCATTGTCGCTGACAAGGATGTCGGGCAAGCCATGGGTGGTGATCATGGCCCAGAGGCTTTCAATGGTGGCTGTGGACGTGCTGGGTGACATGATTACGCATTCAATCCATTTGGAGTAAGCGTATACTACTACTAAAAACATCTTTCCTTGAAAGGGGCCGGCAAAATCTATGTGGGTTCTGGACCACGGTTTGGAGGGCCATGATCACAGACTTAGTGGAGCCTCCCTTGGTGCATTGCTCAGTTGTGAACAAGTGTTGCACTGATGCATGCATAACTCCAAGTCCAAGTCAATGCCGGGCCACCAAACATGCAACCTGGCAATTGCCTTCATCATGACAATGTCTGGGTGGGTACTGTGTAGGTCGCGTATAAACGTTTCTCTGCCTTTTTTTGGCAAAATCACGCGATTACCCCATACGAGACAATCCGACTGGCTTAATTTCATCTTGCATTTCCCTGGGAACGGCCGACCAGTTCCCATTTAGGATGCAACTCTTTACTAACGATAGCACAGGATCCTGGCTGGTCCAGGTCCTGACCTGGCGAGCCGTGACGGGTGACCCCTCGCTCTCAAAAGCATCCATGACCAGTAGTAAGTCTGTGGGCTGCGCCATTTCAACCCCAGTGGGGGGGTAATGGTAGCCGGCTGAGAGCATCGGCACAGTTTTCAGTGCCTGGTCTGTGGCGGATAACATAGTCATAAGCAAACAATGTTAGTGCCCATCTTTGGATGCGGGACGAAGCATTGGTGTTTATACCTTTGCTCTCTGAAAACAACGAAATGAGCAGCTTGTGGTCAGTTTCGAGCTCAAACCGAAGTCCAAGTTGGTATTGGTGCATTTTCTTAACCCCATATACAATGCTAACACCTCTTTCTTGACCATACTATAGGCTCTCTCAGCCTTAGACGGAATTCTAGACGTGTATGCAACCGGTTGGAGGTTGCCTGATACATTGGCTTCCTGTAACACACAGCCGACCCTGTACGATGAGGCGTCACAAGCTAGCACTAAACTTTTATATGGGTCATAGTGTACAAGTAACTTATTTGAACATAGCAGGTTCCTGGCCTTCTCAAAAGCTGTGTCTTGATTTTTGCCCCAAACCCAGTCATCACCCTTACATAGCAACATGTGCAAAGGCTCTAACAACGTGCTCAAGCCAGGTAGAAAATTACTGAAATAGTTGGAGTCCCAGGAACGAACGCAGCTCCATCACATTCTGTGGTCTGGGTGCATTCTTGATGACCTCTGTCTTTGAGTCCGTGGATCTGATGCCGTCTGCTGCAATCTTTCTCCCCAAAAATTCGACTTCTGGTGCTAGGAAAACAAACTTGGAGCGTTTCAGCCTGAGTCCCACTCTGTCTAGGCGACTTAGAACAGCTTCCAGGTTGTGTAGGTGTTCGATGGTGTCACGACCGGTGATCAGGATTTCGTCTTGAAACACAACGGTGCGCAAAACAGATTTCAGCAAACTCTCCATGTTTCTCTGGAAAATGGCTGCAGCCGAGCGAATCCTGAAAGGGCATCTGTGGTATATACACAGTCCTTTGTGTGTGTTGATGCACGTCAGTCTTTTCGAAGATTTAGCCAGCTCCTGTGTCATGTCGGCGGAGGTTAGGTCCAACTTGGTGAATGAATTCCCCTCCCCCCCGCCCCCCTGCTTAAGTTGCAAACAGGTCATCCGCCTAGGGCAGCGGCTACTGGTCCTGGAGTGAGATTCAGTTAATCGTTACCTTGTAGTCTCCGCAGATTCTGACCGTGCCATCGCTTTTCAATACAGGAACAATTGGACTGGCTCACTCATTGAACTCGACTGGCGATATGATTCCATCGAGTTCGATCTCGACTTTCTCCCTCATCATGGATGGAACTGCCCGAGCCTTGTGATGGACGGGCCGTGCATCGGGGCCTAGATGGATCTGTACCTTGGAGCCTGTGAAGTTGCCGATGCCTGGTTCGAATAGCGAGGGAAACTTGCTCAGCACTTGAGCACACGAGGCGTCATCCACTCAAGATAGTGCTTTGATGTCGTTCCAATTCCATCTAATCTTTTCTAGCCAGCTTCTGCCATAGAGTGTTGGGCCATTGCCTGGAATAATCCACAATGATATGTCATGCACAGCTCCATCATACGATACCTTCACTGCCGCACTTCCAATGACTGGTATGAGCTCTTTGGTGTAGGTACGCAGCTTTACATTAATCAGGCTCAGTTTGGGCCTTTGTTCCTTATTGTCCCACAGTTTCTCGAAAGCCTACTGGCTCATTATTGACTGACTTGCACCCGTGTCCAACTCCATTGATACTGGAACTCCATTTAATTTGACTTCCAGCATTATAGGAGGGCTCTTGGTGGTGAAGGTATGTACTCCATACACTTATTCCTTGGGTTGAGTTGCCTGTGCTGCATGATCGGTGCCGGATCAATCATCATCTGCCACGTGGTGTGTCGCAGCACGTTTGTACATTTGCTGGAGGTGCCCCATTGTTGCGCAGCCTTTGCACACGTAGTGCTTGAATCGACATTGATGGGCCCGATGATTACCCCCGCAGCACCAACACGGTGCTAATGGATTCACATTCACCCCCGATGGCAGACTCTGAGTCATCACAGGTGTTGCAGCCGCAGACGTATAGGCCCTGCCATATGCAGTTCAGCCTGCTGGCAACATAATTTTATGCACTTGTCGGTGAGCTTCGATGTTGAGAAGATATCTGTTTGGTGTTATCGTCCATGGCCATGCATGCCTGGGCGATCGCGAAGGCCCTGCTCAGGTCTAGGGTTTCGGCAGCCAGCAGCTTTCGAAGAATGACCTCGTGGCTGGTGCCCAGCATGAAAAAGTCCCGCAGCATTTCCCCCAACGCAGCTCCAAAATCGCAAGGTCCCGCGAGGCATCTCAGGTCGGCGACATAATCTACTGGCCCCCGGAGCGATGGTACGTGTAAAAACGATACCTAGCCATGAGGATACTCTCCTTCGACTTGAGGTGGTCCCGAACTAGAGTGTACAACTCTGTATATTCCTTCTCTGTTGGTTTTGTCGTTGCGAGCAGATTCTTGATGAGGCCGTATATTTTAGGCCCACAGCTGGTGAGGAGAACCGCCCTGCGCTTGAGCGCATTAGTGTCTCCTTCCAGCTCGTTGGCCTCAAAGTATTGGTCGAGATGCTCGACGAAGGCTTCCCAATCATCACCTCTACGAATCTCTCTAATATTCCAACGGCAGCCATGATTGCGTGAAGATTCGTATTCTGTTACTTGTCGTCAATTGTTGTGTAGAAGAACTCCACGAGGGTGAGTACTGTGAGCTAAACTTAGTGTGACCGTAGTCATCTTTATTACAACTCCAGAGTGCCTAAACAACATGGCAGCCAACCTTTTACACTGGCCCTGCACATGTGTGCAGGTGACCATTAGGACTCCCTCTGGTGGCAAGTATTACATAGTTACATACATTACACGGGTGAGAAGATGGTGGTGAGCCACCTCCTTGAACAACTGCAGTCCGTTTAGTGAATATATTCCCATAGTGCTGTTAGGGAGTTACAGGATTTTGAACCAGCGACCATGAAGGAACAGTGATATATTTTCCATTCAGAATGATGTGAAACTTGGAGATGATGGTGTTCCGATGCGCCTGTTGCCCTTGTCCTTCTAAGTGCTGGAAGCCTTGGGTAGTTTCTGAATCTTGTAGATGGTACACTCTGCAGCCACGGTGCACTGGTGGAATATTACCGAATAGAAAAAACTGGTCTGTTAAAACATATAAACAGCAACCAACAACCATTCCAGTTTGTAACTGATACGCTCATAATAAGGATGAAACTCAGTACTTTGTACAATGACCTTGGCTCCTTTAATAAGACTTGAGTGCAGGTACCTCATGGGTGGCCTGCTTATATACCGTGCTCCCAAGGGATGCTGGGAGCCCTTGGGACTCCAACAGGTAGGCCCTCTGGTTGTAGTGTAATACAGGTTACAAGGGGTTAAATACATAACATCACTCCCCCCGTGAAGTCAACAGTACACTTATTTACAAGGTGAGATGATTTGGGGCTTTTCGCTCCGTCGATCGTCTCGGTACGAATGCGGATGTGGGTGAGTTGGTTGGTTCTTCACTGGGCTGCTGGGGATGGTGAGTTCAGCTTCGTGGTCAACCATGATGTCAGTTGCCACGTGTGTGTGTGTGTGTGTGTGTGTGTGTTGGAGGGTCAAAGTTGGTGGTGTCTTCTTTGGGTTGTTCGTAGCTGTTGGTGAACCACAAGTTGATTTGGTCCAAATGTTTTCTGCATGTTAGGCCATTGGCCAATTTGACCTGAAACACCCTACTCCCCTCTTTGGCTATGACCGTGCTAGCGAGCCATTTGGGACCATGTCCATAATTGAGTACAAACACAGGATCATTGATCTCAATATCGCGTGACAAATTTGAGCGGTCATGGTACACACTTTGATGCTGTCTGCCCACGACGTGATCATGGAGATCAGGGTAGACGAGAGAGTCTTGTTTTGAGTGCCCTTTTCATGAGCAGCTCGGCTGGGGGAACTCCGGTGAGAGAGTGGAGTCTGGTGTGGTAGCTAAGCAGCACTCGGGATAGTCGGGTCTGCAGGGAGCCTTCTGACACGCGTTTCAGGCTTTGCTTGATGGTCTGAACTGCCTGGCCGTTGGATGCGGGCTTGAACAGGGCAGATGTGACGTGCTTGATCCCATTGCGGGTCATGACTTCCTTGAATTCAGCACTGGTGAAACATGGCCCATTGTCGCTGATTAGGACGTCAGGCAGGCCGTACATAGCAAACATTGGTTCGTAGGCTTTCAATAGTGGCCGTGGACGTGCTTGCAGACGTTATTGCACATTCAATCCATTTTGAGTAAGCGTCCACGACAACCAAAAACATTTTGCCCAGAAATGGGCCCGCATATTTGATGTGGATCCTCGACCACAGTTTAGAAGACCACGACCACAAACTTAGCGGTGCCTCTCTGGGTGCATTGCTCAGCTGAGAGCAAGTGTTGCACTGGCGCACACATGACTCTAAATCTGAGTCAATGCCGGACCACCACACATGGGATCTGGCTATGGTTTTCATCATTACAATGCCAGGGTGGGTGCTGTGCAGTTCACAAATGAACGTATCTCTGCCTTTCTTTGGCAAGACCACGCGATTGCCTCACAACAGACAGTCTGCCTGAAAGGACATTTCGTCTTTGCACCTGTGGAACAGCTTAATTGCTTCCTGTATCTCCACTTTACCAAGAACAGTAAAGGATCCTGGCAGGTCCTGATCTAGCAGGCCATAATGGGGGACTTTTCATTCTCGAATGCATCCATTATCATGAGCAAGTCCGCAGGCTGTGCCATTTCCACCCCGGTGGTGGGCAATGGCAGCTGACATAGAGCATCTGCGCAGTTCTCTGTGCCTGGTCTGTGTGAGCGGCATCTTTGGATGCAGGCAGAGGTATTGGTGTTAATCCCTTTGCTCTCAGAGAACAGCGATATGAGCGGCTTGTGGTCAGTTTCAAGCTCAAACTTGACGCCAAATAACTACTGGTGCATTTTCTTTATCCCATAAACGCATACCAAAGCCTCTTTCAATCATGCTGTAGGCCCTTTTGGCCTTGGACAAATTCCTGGACGCATAAGCGACCGGTTGCAAAATCCCTGATTCGTTAGTAACACACACCTGACCCCATATGACGACGCATCGCAAGCAAGCACTAATCTTTTACAAGGGCCATACAGAACACAACAGATTTCTGGCTTTTGTAAAGGCAGCCTCTTGTGAATTTCCCCATACCCAGTCATTTCCCTAGCAGGGTGCCTAAAGCAGGAAGGAAATTACCAAATTAGTTAAGGAGTCCCAGGAACGATCGCAGCTCCATCACATTCTGTGGTCTCGGCACGTTCTTGATGGCCTCCGTCTTGACGTCGGTGGGTCTGATGCCGTCTGCTGCGATTTTTCTTCCCAAGAACTCGACCCCCGGTGCCAGGAAAACACACCGAGTGTTTCAACGTGAGCCCCACACGATCCAACCGACTAAGAAGTCTTCCAGATTCTTCAAGTGCTCAATGGTGTCCCGGCCTGTAACCAGTATGTCACCTGATATTCTGCATCCCAGAGTACTTAAGGAAGAGGCCCTAGAAATAGTGGCTGCATTGGTGATCATTTTCCAACAGTCTATCGACTCAGGATCAGTTCCTATGGACCGGAGGGTAGCTAATGTAACACCACTTTTTAAAAAGGGAGGGAGAAAGCGGGTAATTATAGACTGACATCAGTGGTGGGGAAAATGTTGGAATCAATCGTTAAGGATGAAATAGCAGCGCATTTGGAAAGCAGTGACAGGATCGGTCCAAGTCAGCATGGATTTATGAAAGGAAAATCATGCTTGACAAATCTTCTGGAATTTTTTGAGGATGTAACTAATAGAGTGGACAAGGGAGAACCAGTGGATGTGGTGTATTTGGACTTTCAAAAGGCTTTTGACAAGATCCCACACAAGAGATAAGAGATTGGTGTGCAAAATCAAAGCACTTGGTATTGGGGGTAATATACTGATGTGGATAGAGAACTGGTTGGCAGACAAGAAGCAGAGACTCGGGATAAACGGATCCTTTTCAGAGTGACTATTGGAGTGCCGCCGGGCTTAGTGCTGGGACCCCAGCTCTTTACAATATACATCAATGATTTGGATGAAGGAATTGAGTGTAATATCTCCAAGTTTTCAGATGACGCTAAACGGGGTAGCGGTGTGAGCTGTGAGGGGGATGCTAAGAGGCTGCAGGATGACTTAAGACAGGTTAGGTGAGTGGGCAAATGCATGGCAGATGCAGTATAATGTAGATAAATGTGAGGTTATCCACTTTGGGGGCAAAAACACAAAGACAGAATATTATCTGAATGGTGGCAGATTAGGAAAAGGGGAGGTGCAACGAGACCTGGGTGTCATGGTTCATCAGTCATTGAAAGTTGGCATACAGGTGCAGCAGGCAGTAAAGAAGGCAAATGGTATGTTGGCCTTCATAACTAGGGATTTGAGTATAGGAGCAGGGAGGTCTTGCTGCAGTTGTATAGGGCCTTCGTAAGGCCTCACCTGAAATATTGTGTTCAATTTTGGTCTCCTAATCTGAGGAAGGACATTCTTGCTATTGAGGGAGTGCAGCGAAGATCCACCAGACTGATTCCCGGGATGGCCGGACTGACATATGAGGGGAGACTGGATCAACTGGGCCTTTATACATTGGAGTTTAGAAGGATAAGAGGGGATCTCATAGAAACATACAAAATTCTGATGGGACAGGCAGGACAGGTTAGATGGGGGTAGATTGTCCCCGATGTTGGGGAAGTCCAGAACCAGGTGACACATCTTGGGATAAGGGGTAGGCCATTTAGGACTGAGATGAGGAGAAACTTCTTCACTCAGAGAGTTGTTAGCCTGTGAAATTCGCCAGTTCATTGGATATATTCAAGAGGGAGTTAGATATGGCCCTTGCAGCTAAGGGGATCAACGGGTATGGAGAGAAAGCAGGAAAGGGGTACTGAGGGAATGATCAGCCATGATCTTATTGAATGGTGGTGCAGGCTCGAAGGGCCAAATGGCCTACTCCTGCACTTATTTTCTATGTTTCTATGAGGCGCCTCAGTTCGGCGACATAGCTCGCCATTTCCTGGCCCTCCGCCCGTTAACACATGTAGAACTGATATCTCGCCATCAAAACGCTTTCCTTAGGATTTAGGTGCTCCCGGACCACCATACACAATTTTTCATAGGATTTAGCTGTTGGTTTTGCCGGAGCTAGGAGATTCTTCATGAGGCCATAGGTTGTTGTCCCACAGCCAGTTAGGAGGATCGCCCTTCGTTTGGCAACGTTCTCGTCTCCTTCCACCTCATTGGCCACAAAGTATTGGTCGAGTCTCTCCACGAAGACCTCCCAATCGTTCCGTTATGAGTACTTCTCCAGGATACCAGTTGTTCCTTGCATTTTCACGCTGTTGTTCATTACCTCGTCGCCAATTGATACGTTCATAATAAAGGATGAAACTGAGTACTGTGTACAATGAGCAAGTGTGACCTTTAGCTCTTTCAATAAGACTCCAGAGTGCAGGTACTTCGTGGGTGACCTGCTTATATACCGTGCTCCCAAGGGATGCTGGGATCCCTTGGGACTCCAACAGGTAGACCCTCGGGTGGTAGTGTAATACAGGTTACAAGGGGTTAAATACATAACAGTAATGGTTCACATTAAGAACACACAGGAGATAATAACAAGGCATTGTTGTGTGTATTGTACCACATTGTAATGCCAGAATCCTGGAGAGTTTGGAGGGAACTTGATGAATGGTCTGAGAATAATTGTGTTCAAGGCAGGAGGTTAAGAGTGATCAATGGCTATGCTCTCGGAAGTGAAAATACACCCCGCTGATACAGCTCTGCGGGACAGAGGGAACAGACAGAAGGGCAGACATAGATTGACAGACTTTCCAATCTGGTGTCCATTCCATTATAACCACATATCGCGACCGCTACTGCAGACCCGGGATCCCAGGATGGAGAAAATAACAACCTTCGCAAATAAATGAAGGGACACCTGATCAGTGAACTCCTGGTAAACTAGGGGAGGGAGTAAGAGCTGGAACTCCAAATAGAGAAATGCCACTGATTAAAAAGGATTACATTCCAGAACTTACTGTCCATAGAGTTAAACCTGTGGGGCTGAGGACACAGGAGTTCATCGATCAGTAAATCTTTGATGGTTGTGACGGCTCCCGTGAGACGTCACAGTGGATCCCAGCAGAGGATCCGGCTGTCGATCCACACAGACCATGCAGGGAGTGCAAGGTACGGAAGAATTTTTTCATGGCTCTTTAAAGAGATGAAACATCCCCCTATTGTCGTGTTGTAATTATCTTTTTCTGTTGCATAGTGTCAGAAACAGAAATCAACGGGAGATGATGTCCCACTCTGTAAATGAACTCTTTGACACATTTCCATGCATTTCCTTTCTTAATTTACGAAGATCACAACTCCATTCGTCAACAATCTGCCAGTTTTTAGTGAGACTTGAATAGTTTTACTGTGAAGCTACACTTGACCATCTCTCTGTGTGTCACTGTGTTTGGATTGTGTTAGACAACAGTCCTAATATCTCGCCGACATCATTATAATTTTTGAAATGTTAGATTGTACTTGGAAAAAGTTGAGTTTGAATCTGTCAATTCTGAATTTGGGAGCTGTTAAATGATTTTTGTTTTACACATAACTATATTGTGATGTGATCAGTCAAAGCAAATCAAAAGATGCTGCTATTTACTTAACACAACTAAATAATTCTACAAGGATGCTATCGCAGTCTTCCTCATTATTAACTACACCACCCAATGTTGTGCCATCTGCAAATTTTGAAATTGTACCTCTAATTCTCAAGTCCAAATCAATTATGTAAATGGTTAACAGTGGTCCCACAAGCGATCCCTGTGGAACACCACTTCCCACCACCCGCCCATCTGAGTAAATATCTTTAACTGATCCCGTTACTTTGACTGGACATGTCTCCATTCTCGTGCCAACAGGATTGCTGTACCAGACAGGAGGGGCAACACTTAAGGGTCTCTGATTCTCATTCGCCTTCTTTCTGGTGGATGATGGAGGTGCCACTGTGTGTAATGTGCATGTAAATTAGAAGTGTCTGCAAAGGATTAATCAGCACTTTCTCATTGGAGATGTTAATCAATGGAACCTTTTAGACTGGGAATTGTAGATTTTGTACCAAAGATCAATTTAGGATTAAAGTAAAAGGTTATAATTTTATTGTAAAATAATTCAGGGACTCTCATCAGAAATTACGGGGTAAGATTAGACAGTGGTTCTTAAAGGAACACAGCAGTCCGACAAGTCAAACAGCTATTTATCCAGAATATTAAACTCCAACCCAGTTATAGGGTTATTAATATCAGCAAAAACAAAGCCCAACTGTCATAATGAAGATGGTTCAGTCTTGGATGTGACTAAGAGAAGAATCCAACCCCTGCAGACACATGTGAACTCGCTGGTGTGCCAACAGGTTGTATGATCAATTAAATCCCTTTTCACACACTGAGCAGGTGAATGGCCTCTCCCCAGTGTGAATTCGTTGGTGGGCCAGCAGGTTCGATGATCGATTAAATCCCTTTTCACACACGGAGCAGGTGAACGGCCTCTCCCCAGTGTGAATTCGCTGGTGTTTGAGAAGGTCGGATATACGAGTGAATCGCTTTCCATACCCGGAGCAGGTGAATGGCCTCTCCCCAGTGTGAACTCGATGGTGTGTCAGAAGGTCAGATGAATGAGTGAATCCCTTCTGACACACGGAGCAGGTGAATGGCCTCTCCCCGGTGTGAACTCACTGATGTGTCTGGAGAATGGACGAGTGAGTGAATCCCTTCCAACACACGGAGCAGATGAATGGCCTCTCCCCGGTGTGACTGCGTTGATGATTTATCAGCTCAGACGAGTAATTAAATGCCTTTGCACAGTCCCCACATTTCCACGGTTTCTCCATGGCGCAGGTGTCCTTGTGTCTCTCCAGGTTGGACGATCAGTTGAAGCTTCGTCCACACACACAACACGTGTACGGTTTCTCCCCGCTGTGAATGGTGCGATGTTTTTTCAGGCTGTGTAACTGGTTAAAGCTCTTTCCACAGTCAGTGCACTGGAACACTCTCACTCGGGTGTGTGTGTGTGTCTCGGTGCTTTTCCAGTCACACTGATGTTTGAAATCTTTTCCCACAGACAGAACAGACAAACATTTGTCCTTCCACATTGAAAGGCCGATGATATTGGGTTCCTGATGAATGGAGTGAGTGTGTCAGACCTGGATGTGATGTTGGGTGTGAGTTTGTGGCCTGTAAATGCTGCTCCCCTTCTCTCACAGCCTGGAACAGCAGTTTACAAAAGCCCTGACTGTGAGTCCAGGATAGAAATTCACAACATTCTCTCCTCCTGGTTCCTGGCCCAGGGAAAGGCCGCGCATGCGCACTGCTGCTCCCTCAGCCTCCCAAGATGGCGGCCGTCCCCCGGGCCTGTCACCGGGAGAAAGCCCTGCAGCTACCCCACGCTCGGGGAAAGGCCGACGCCGCAGGTTCTTGTTCGGGGCCTGGGCCCGCACCGTCCGCGGATGCTCAGCTCATATTGCCCGGGTGATTGACGGCAGCTCCCGACCAATAGGAAGAGCGGGGGCGGGACTGGAGGACCCAGCGCGCGGTGGGTCCTCAAACCAATCAGATTGTGCGAGGGGCGGGGCTTGCGGCCCCCCAGTGGGCGGGGCTGAGCCCGGGTCTCCCTCACTGAGCATGCGCAGGCGGTGAAGCCGGAGCTGGGTCGGACAGATGCTTCCGGAAGGCGGTAGGAAATTGTGGGAGCTGCGGGGAGATATGGACCCGGGGGTGGGCTGGGAATCTTCATAAACAAGTGGTGTCGGCCTCACGTGTTGAATCAGAGCCCGCAGGCCCCCTGTTTGCCCCGCGGTGACAGGCCCGGGTCAGCGGGGTCACTGGCCGCCATCTTCCACAGGCGGGGTCACGGCGCATGCGCGGCCCTCTTGGCTTCAGGGTTCCAGTCACGTCACAGGCAGACCCTCGGAGTGAGGGAGACTTGGTCCACTCAGTGTGTTCTCAGGTGACTGAACAGTCCAATCCTGGAATTACAGTCTCTGTCACAGGTGGGGCAGACAGTGGTTGGAGGAAAGGGTGGGTGGGGAGTCTGGTTTGCCGCACGCTCCTTCTGCCTGCGCTTGATTTCTGCATGCTCTCAGCGTCTTCCCAGATGCATAGAAACATAGAAAATAGGTGCAGGAGTAGGCCATTTGGCCCTTCGAGCCTGCATCACCATTCAATATGATCATGGGTGATCATTCACCTCAGTACCCCTTTCCTGCTTTCTCTCCATACCCCTTGATTCCTTTAGCAGTCGGGGCTATATCTAACTCCCTCTTGAATATATCCAATGAACTGCCATCAACAACTCTCTGCAGTAGAGAATTACACAGGTTAATAACTCTCTGAGTGAAGAAGTTTCTCCTCATCTCGCTCCTCATCTTACCCCTTATCCTTAGACTGTGTCCCCTGGTTCTGGACTTCCCCAACATCGGGAACATTCTTCCTGCATCTAACCTGTCCAGTCCCATCAGAATGTTACCTGTTTCTAGGCCTATTCTACAAAATCTCTAATCATAAGACAGCCCTCTTCAGAAATACTTCAATGCCAGTGCATGGAGTCGAGGGAATGCTGGCAGATGAGATGAGGGCACTGATGGACACGTGTGAGTATGATATTGTAGTGAGACATGGCTAAAAGAAGTGCAGGAATGGCAGCACAACATTCCTGGTTACGGCGTTTTAAGACGAGATAGAGAGGTGGGGTGGGGGGGGCGGGTCGCAGTATTGATTAAAGTAACAATTATAGCTGTGAGGAGGGATGATATGTCAGAGGGGTCATCAAATGAGGCCATGTAGGATGAACTGAAGAACAAAAAATGGGCAATCACACTGCTGGGGTTGTACTACAGACCCCCAAACAGTCAGAGGGAGATAGAAGAACAAATATGTCGGCAAATTTCTGCTAAGTGAAAAAACAATAGGGCAGTAATACTAGGGGATTTCAACTACCCTAATATAAACTGGGATAGAAGTAGTGTGAAAGGTATAGAGGGAGCAGATTTCTTAAAATGCATACAGGAGAACTTTTTTAGGCAGGACGTAGCAAGCCCAACAAGAGAGTGGGCGGTTCTGGACTTCGTTTTGGAGAATGAAGTTTGGGCAGGTGGAAGGGGAATCAGTGGGAGAACATCTTGGTGGTGGTGATCATAATTTAGTTAGCTTTAGGGTAGTTATGGAAAAGGACTAAGATAGACCAGTAATAAAGGTTCTCAATTGGGGAAAAGTTAATTTTGGGAAAAGCTGAGATGTGATTGAGCCAAAGTGGACTGGAAACAGGAACTTGAAGGTAAATCAGTGTCAGAGCAGTGAGAGGCATTCAAGGAGGGAGATAGTGAGGGTTCATATGTTCCCTTAAGAAAAAGGGTGGGACTAATAAATCTAGAGCCCCTTGGATGTCAACATAAGAACATAAGAAATAGGAGCAGGAATAGGCCATACAGCCCCTCGAGCCTGCTCCGCCATTCAATAAGATCATCGACCTCAACACCACTTTCCCGCCTGATCTCCATATCCCTTGATTCCCCTAGAGACCAAAAATCTATATATCTGAGCCTTGAATATACTCAGAGACTCAGCATCCACAGCCCTCGGGAGCAGGGAATTCCAAAGATTCACAACCCTCTGAGTGAAGAAATTCCTCCTCATCTCTCTCTTAAATGGCCTTTCCCTTATCCTGAGACTGTGCCCCCTAGTTCCATCCAGGGGAATCAACCTCTCAGCATCTACCCTGTCAATCCTCTTCAGAATCTTGTATGTTTCAATGAGATCATCTCTCATTCTTCTAAACTCCAGAGAGTATAGGCCCATTCTACACAATCTCTAATCATAAGACAGCCCTCTCATCCCAGGAATCAATCGTGAGCCTTTGTTGCACCGCCTCCAAGGCAAGTATATCCTTCGTTAGATAAGGAGATCAAAACTGTGCACAGTGCTCTAGGTGTGGACTCACCAAGGCCCTGTACATTTGTAGCAAGACTTCCTTACTCTTATACTCCACCCCCTTGCATAAAGGACAACGTGCTATTTGCCGCCTTTATTGCTTGCTGTACCTGCATGCTAGCTTTCAGTGTTTCTTGCACGAGGACACCCAAATCTCTCTGAACACCAACATTTAAAAGTTTCTCACCATTTAAAAGATATTATGGTTTTCTATTCTTCCTACCAAAGTGAATAACCTCACATTTCCCTGCATTATACTCCATCTGCCACCTTACTGCCCACTCACATCGTCTATCTATATATCTGGGTCATTAATATAGATTGTAAATAGCTGAGGCCCCAGCACTGATCTTTGCGGCACCCCACTAGTTACAGCCTGCCAACCTACAAAGGACCTGTTTATCCCTACTCTCTGTTTTCTGTCCGTTAACTAATCGTCTATCCATGCTAATACATTACCTTCAATCCCATGTGCAATAGCCTTTTATGTGGCACCTTATCGAATGCCTTTTAGAAATCCAAATATACGACATTCACTGATTCCCCTTTATCTGCCCTGCTGGTTACATCCTCAAAAAACTCTAATAAATTTGTCAAACACGATTTCCCTTTCATAAAACCATGTTGACTTCTCACGCTATGGGCCCAAGTTTCGGGCCGCCCCTGGACGTCCGTTTTACGCGGCAGAAAGTGCGCCTAAAAAAACTTACCTATTCTCCGGCTCCCTGCAGGCCCTCTGGAGCTGGGCGCGGCGCAGCACGAGCTGTAGGGGGCAGAGCCAGTTGCCTGCGCTGAAAACAGTGCCGGGACCTCTACACATGCGAGCTCCAGACACTGGGAGGGGCCCGAAGCACGCAGCCCCTAGCCCTGGCCGAATGGCCTTACTGGGGCTGCGTGCATAAGGCTCCTGCCACCCGATCGCACCCGACCCGACCTCTGCCCTGCCCCCCTCCCTCGGACCTTCCTGACTCACTCCTCCCCCCACCCGCCCCGGATCTCCGCGACCCCACCCCACCCCCCCCCCCCCCCCCCGCCGAGACCCGACGCCACTGACCTGTAAATCCAGCCCGAAGTCTTGGGGCCCGGCCGTTCAGCCTCCTCCTCTCTCCTTCCCTCCCTCCCTCCTCTCTCCTTCCCTTCCCTCCCTCCCTCACCTTCCCTCCCTCCCTCCTCTCTCCTTCCCTTCCCTCCCTCCCTCCTTTCTCCTTCCCTCCCTTCCTTCCCTCCCTCCCTCCTCTCTCCTTCCCTCCCTCCCTCCTCTCTCCTTCCCTCCCTCCCTCCTCTCTCCTTCCCTCTCCTCTCTCCTTCCCTCCCTCCCTCCTCTCTCCTTCCCTCCCTCCCTCCTCTCTCCTTCCCTCCCTCCCTCCTCTCTCCTTCCCTCTCCTCCCTCCTCTCTCCTTCCCTCCCTCCCTCCTCTCTCCTTCCCTCCCTACCTCCTCTCTCCTTCCCTCCCTCCCTCCTCTCTCCTCCCCTCCCTCCCTCCTCTCCTTCCCTCCTCCCTCCCTCTCTCCTTCCCTCCCTCCCTCCTCTCTCCTTCCCTCCCTCCCTCCTCTCTCCTTCCCTCCCTCCCTCCTCTCTCCTTCCCTCCCTCCCTCCTCTTTCCTTCCCTCCCTCCCTCCTCTCTCCTTCCCTCCCTCCCTCCCTCCTCTCTCCTTCCCTCCCTCCCTCCTCTCTCCTTCCCTCCCTCCCTCTCCCTTCCCTCCCTCCCTCCGCTCTCCTTCCCTCCCTCCCTCCGCTCTCCTTCCCTTCCCTCCCTCCTTCTCTCCTTCCCTTCCCTCCCTCCCTCCTCTCTCCTTCCCTCCCTCCCTCCGCTCTCCTTCCCTCCTTCCCTTCCCTCCCTCCTCTCTCCTTCTCTCCTTCCCTTCCCTCCCTCCCTCCTCTCTCCTTCCCTCCCTCCCTCCTCTCTCCTTCCCTCCCTCCCTCCTCTCTCCTTCCCTTCCCCCTCTCTCCTCTCCCTTCCCTTCCCTCCCTCCCTCCTCTCTCCTTCCCTCCCTCCCTCCTCTCTCCTTCCCTCCCTCCCTCCTCTCTCCTTCCCTCCCTCCCTCCTCTCTCCTTCCCTTCCCTCCTCCCTCCTCTCTCCTTCCCTCCTCCCTCATTCCCTCCTCCCTCCTCTCTCCTTCCCTTCCCTCCCCTCCCTCCCTCCTCTCTCCTTCCCTCCCCTCCCTCCCTCCTCTCTCCTTCGCTTCCCTCCCTCCCTCCTCTCTCCTTCCCCTCCCTCCCTCCTCTCTCCTTCCCCTCCCTCCCTCTCTCCTTCCCTTCCCTCCCTCCCTCCTCTCTCCTTCTCTTCCCTCCCTCCCTCTTTTCCCTCCCTCCTCTCCCTCCCTCCTCTCTCTCTCTCCCCCTCCCTCCTCTCTCCCCCTCCCTCCTCTCTCCCCCTCCCTACTCTCTCCTTCCCTTCCCTCCTCTCTCCTTCCCTTCCCTCCCTCCCTCCCTCCCTCCTCTCTCCTTCCCTCCCTCCTCTCTCCTTCCCTTCCCTCCCTCCCTCCTTCCCTTCCCTCCTCCCTCCTCTCTCCTTCCCTCCTCCCTCCTCTCTCCTTCCCTTCCCTCCCCTCCCTCCCTCCTCTCTCCTTCCCTCCCTCCTCTCTCCTTCCCTTCCTCCCTCCCTCCTCTCTCCTTCCCCTCCCTCCCTCCTCTCTCCTTCCCCTCCCTCCTCTCTCCTTCCCTTCCCTCCCTCCCTCCTCTCTCCTTCTCTTCCCTCCCTCCCTCTTTTCCCTCCCTCCCTCCCTTTCTTCCCTCCCTCCTCTCCCTCCCTCCTCTCTCCCCCTCCCTCCTCTCTCCCCCTCCTCCCTCCCTCCTCTCTCCTTCCCTCCCTCCTCTCTCCTTCCCTTCCCTCCCTCCCTCCTTCCCCTCCTCTCTCCTTCCCTTCCCTCCCTCCCTCCCTTCCCTCCCTCCTCTCTCCTTCCCTTCCCTCCCTCCCTACTCTCTCCTTCCCTTCCCTCCTCTCTCCTTCCCTTCCCTCCCTCCTCTCTCCTTCCCTTCCCTCCCTCCCTCCTCTCTCCTTCCCTTCCCTCCCTCCCTCCCCTCCCCTCCCTCCCTCCCCTCCCTCCCTCCTCTCTCCTTCCCTTCCCTCCCTCCCTCCTCTCTCCTTCCCTCCCTCCCTCCTCTCTCCTTCCCTCCCTCCCTCCTCTCTCCC